>NC_083560.1:127105665-127411434 GCF_019925205.1 Metopolophium dirhodum
GACGCTCGCAGTAGTCGACGTAAAATCAGCCGTACGCAGGCCCTAGCTCTTGCTAAGTTGTGGTTCATGTTTAAAACATATTTAATTCACTTAATTCCCGACGTATAATTTTGTTTTTTAAAACATACGTCGACACACACGGCCATGTGGGAAACACTCTGAAGTCATTGTACTCATATTCTCGATCGGTCACTTGTTATTAAAGAACTGTCCGTGTCGATTTTGAAAAATCAGCTCAATTTTAAATGTTTTTCCACAGTGTAAAATTACTGTATGCTGTACATTTCATTTCGCTCAATCTTGGTTTCGTCGAATACATACAACGTAGTAATATATTATTACGGGAGTGTAAAAATAATAATTCGGAGGTAGGTAAATGGCCTGAATATTTTTTTATACGGTTGCCGTATTTGACACCTGAAGAAATAGAAATAACATTTTAAAATTGAATAGCTATTGATCCACCTTATGGAATATACTTCTCTGATTATGTTTTTGCATCATATATATTTATATATCACCTAATTCAAATTTCCACCCGTTTCTGTTAGCAAGAAAATCAAATGATCCGCCCAGAACAACGAACGAAGCTGAAGCTTTCCATAGGCATTTTAATAATCAATTCTACAACCTTCATCGACTCATCCACATGTGTACCAAGTATTGATGCTATTTAAATCAGGGACTGGAACCTTTATAATTTTATCGGTTTGGGTTTAGGTTTCGGTTCTCAAAAACCCAAGACTTCGGTTTCAGTTTTTAAAAATATCAAATTTTGGTTTCGGTTTTGGTTAATACCGGTTTTAACCCTTATTATTTGACTTTTTTTTTATTTTATTTTAATCAATTAAGTACTATATAAAAAAATGAACATATTAATAACCTCTTTTTAGTGACAGGTATTTGTAATTAAGCGTAACTATTTCAGAATTTAGGTAATATTATAAAAAATGAATTATTAAAAATAATAAATTAAAATAAATAAATAAATTTTAATATTTAAAATAAATAAAAAATTACTATTAAAAAAAATATATATATTTAAACAATATATACCGCGGTAACGAAGACGGAAGAACAGTTCAGTAGTAGGTACAGTCGAATAATCGTATAGAGTATGGAGTAAAGACTAAAGAGTTAACGATACCCGCATTAGGTTTAGGTATTTAATATTATCAATGCAGGCATATTAGTAAGGTAACAATTATATTATGATTTATATGACAACTTATTCTGAATTCTGAAACACTTATCAACGTCCAAATTGCTATTATTTTCAGAAATTCTACATCAGCTATTGTGAATTGCGATTTGCCATTCAATAATAATATTAATATCGATTACATGGAAATTAGAATTTGGATTTTTGGTATTTCTTTTATGGCAATTCTGTTGTACACATTTATTATAATAATATTATTAATAGCATTGATAAACTTTTAAAGGTCTACGATTTTATAATTATTTATTATTAATAATAATTAGTTGTCACCTACTTACACCATAGATAAAATATCTATTGGATTTTGGAACCGAAAAAAACCGAAAAAACCGTAAAAGCCTGTACATCAAAATATAGGTTTCGGTTCCTAAAAAAATGTATTTAAGGGTTCTGGTACGGTTTCGGTCACAAGATTTTCAAAAGGTTTTGGTCCAAAACCGGTCAATTTCGGTATGGTTCCAGTCCCTGATTTAAACATACAATCAGAAACTAAATTTCAATTAAATTCAATAAAAATTAATGTTAATAAATAATAACTATCGTTGGAATTTTTTAACACATACCATACCAAAAATACATTTTTAACCTCACCAGTGAAGTTAGAATATTCACTGACAGTCCTAAGTCTATATAAGTGGGAAGGGAAATGTGTACGCGAACGAGTGATTTCACTAGAAACAATCAGTGCGCAAACTAGTTATAATTTTAGAAAATATGCACAAACCATGTGCACCCCATTTTTTGATGTATCTTCAAACATTTTCAACTTTTTATCGTAATTTTTGTAAATTGTTAAGCTATTTAGTTATATACTTGTATTACTATTGTCTAATACGTATCTGTTATGTAATTATGTTCATAAGCGTGCGCACAGAGGGGAGGGGGGTGGGCAGTGACCCACCTTGCGTGACGTACCGAAATTTATATATGTAGTAATACACTAAACATCACGACTTTTGATTTTTTAAATCATAAAATTAAAAAGGTAGGTGAAAAATAACATTGATAGTCAATGATAATAAATAATAATAAATTAAATGTCTTTAAAATTAAAATTGATAACATATTACTATTACAGATTACGAAATTGTATTTATTTTAAATTTAAAACTGTGTTGACAATTAAAATATTTCTTATTTAATTTTTAAAGATATTTATCTGTTTTTTATCATATGAATGATTTCTGCCTTAAATAATGGGTGATTATGAGTAGGTAAATTAAAGTATGTAACATTTTAATTGTTTCTTTCATCAGAGTTCAGGTTTCTTAATCTTTGTTGACTTAGCCCACCCTGCCACAAATGTCTGCGCACGCCTATGGTTATGTTGTACATTTGTAATTTATTGTGTTTTTGAAAGTTATTTAGATGCATAAAGCATTCTATGCTATATTTTGGAATCAATATAAATTACTTCCGGTTCTAATGCATGCTTATACGAAATGCCTACACTTTAAATAATATAATATAATAATAATACATATTATAATAATATTAGCTTGGATAATATTAGCGTTCACAGAATAAACAAAAAACTCTTTTATTTTATATTGACTTGTGTAAAGACGTTAAGTATTACATATTGTTTAGCTACAAATCGGATAACTCTATAATAATATAAATGTCATGTGGCTTACAAAACCGAAAAACATTTTTGTAGTTATTTTTTTTTCTTTGAAACTAATTGAACTGCACACAGTGACCTACTAAACTCATTGATTAGGTGAACTTGACACTTAATATGTAGCAGAATGACCTTTCCGGTTTTTAACTACTCAATTAAATATTTAAATACTTTTAAAAATTGTACTGGAGCAGTGAAGCGTATTGTATTTTAATTTCTCTCTCGAAGTAACTGTGTTTAAATCAAAATCGAATTTTAAAATAATTGTATTTTATATATTATTTACTATTTTCAATTAAATCATAAAAAAATAACAACGTCGAATCAATTTATTCATAAGACTTGAGTCGTGACTTATAATCGGTATAAAATAATAATTACAATTTTTCTGTAAGCTTCATTTCCATTTATACATACTATTAAAAAAATATAAAATATACTTTTATGATTATATTATGTGCTAAAGCTACAAACCCTCAAAAATTTAAACAAATAAGGAATAAAATTTCGTGTAGCTAAGGTATGCGCTAACGTAACACCCATTAAAAAAAAATTAATTCCTTGTGTACAAAGTTACAAAAATAAAAACGAAAGGAATAAACAAACGCATTACATTCACAGCCTTGTAAATATATTTTATAATTATCAAAACGATAAATTGAGTAGTATACAACGGACAAATGAACAATGTACATAATATGCGGATAACTCATTGGTACCCATAATTATATCAAATGTACAGATTTTATATATTTTTCTTAACATAGTTTATACAATATACATAACATATAATATTTTCAAAATAGATCGAAATTAAATTATATAAAGTTTAGTAGTGTTTTAAAAAATAAAATTCAAAATGTGTGATATAATTAAGAAATTCCCCGATTGCATCGTTTAGGAAACAAACCAGTCTGGTCAGTATGTATATATATACATATTATAAAATAGGAGAAGTCGCTCTGATCTGTAGAAGATTTTGAGTGCACGTCTCAGCATTGAGTAGGTCACTGTAATGGATATTATGTTAAATTTGAATTCTATAATATGATTAATAATTGCATACAAAAAACAATTCCTAGTGGTAACCGTAAATTACTAAGTATATTTTATTATATATTTATATTTTAATATTACAGTCGAGTCTCGATAACTCGAATCCCAAAAGGAACAAAAATAAATTCGATTTATGTAATTTTCGAGTGATATACATCAGACACGATTAAGTCGCAAGATAAAAATTCAAATTATATCAAGACGCACCTTAAAATAATTTCTTTTACAATAATTTAAGAAATACGGTGGATTGAATTAATTTTTCTAGACAATTTTTCATTTATTATATTATTATTCAGTTCAATATTATAATAAATATATTTATTTACGATGTTATTAACTTAAAAGTTAATGCTATGTACCGTAAAAAGATAAGAATAGGTTGGTGGTATAAATAGCTGATTTAAATCAGTCTAAATATTTTAAAAATTGCATTGTACTCCTATATAAAATAATAATGTATAATATGTAATGGCAAACAGTTTTAACTCCTGTAATATTTTTGAATAACAACATTTTTGATTTTAATAACTTAATCTCTGGAAATTAAAACATTCAAATGTCAAAAATAATTTTTAACTAATAACAAATTCAATTATAAATCATTCATAGTAAAATTTACGAAAAATGAGTCTGAGTGGAGACGATTTGCCGACAGACTATATTACTAAGTAAAAAATACGCGGTAGGTTGAATTAATTGTTGTGATTTTTTTTTTTATTAATCTTAAGACAACTATGGCCATTAGTTGTTTGTAGAGGGGGGGGGGGGGTATGGTTTGTTTGGAACACGTGTATGTGTTTGTGACTAAAATCCCAGGTGGTCACCTATTCGGAAACTAAAGACAGCGGCCGATGCTGCACTCAGAGCACGTTTCATGACTGAATATCACAGCGCCACACCAAGCCACCTATAATAGTTTATATTTATAATTTATATCATATTACATTATTGTTATTAGCTTTTTAGTCAATAATGACTACGTAAGAATACGTTACTATATAGAATGGTGTGTATAAATTTGTGTTACAAATAGTCAACAGCTTAAAATTAATTAAAATATTTTGGAAAAATTAATTGTGTAAGTACAGTAAATAATAATACAGCGTTAACAAAAAATCACTACGAATAATATTCTTTTGAACTAGGCCTAACCGAACAAAAATCGTTTTCATGATAAAACTGAAATGTCTATAAAAATTAGTATTTTGAGATTTTTAAGTTTTTGTGAGAACAAATTAATAGGAATCTTCTATTATATTTTCAAACCATAGCTATAAAAATTAAAAATTGAATAGTTTTATTAGTTTTTAACTAAAAAAATATTTGACAATTTTAGTGATTGACAATTTATGTCATAATTTGAAGTTCAAATGCCTATAAATTAAATTGTATCCATGTATTATTCAAAAATATCATAAATCGTTATTTACGTATGAATATTTAATGTTGTCAACATTTTAACTTTAAAGCTCATAAAAACTTCTAAGTATGACATTAGGTACAATTTCGATGAATTTTAACTACAAAATAATTTGTAAGTGTTCGTAATTTTGTAAAAATTTGAACTTTTACTGCTTATAAAAAAAAATTGTTTCTATTTAGGTATATATTTTTTATTTACTGTAAGAAAAGCTTACGAACAAGCTGCTTGTATTGAATAGTTGAGGTTTTTTTTACTCGCAAATGAAAATTTACTAATTTGCTATCAGAAATCGTTCACAAAATTTATTATCGGAGCATTATTTCTACTAGAAAAGTTGACTTCAGGCACAAAAATTAAAACACACATCTTAAAAAACAATACATTCGTGCTTCACATTTAAAAACTTTGAGTGTCAATAAATGATTTTTTGAGTATTCGTGTTTGTAATTTAATTATTTTTTTACTGAGTATTTAATACTTTCCAATGTTAGCATCTCTACTTTTACTTGAATACTTTTAAAAAGCATATTTTTTGAAATTTACTCAAATGAATATAAACTTGATGTAGCTGTACATAATTATTGAATCGTAATCCTACTAATAATCATGGCTTTCTATTTATAACCGTTCGAAAGGTTGTGTTTAGCTCTTAATTTTTTTTTCATCGGAATATTTTAAGTTTATTACTATTATTATTTTTTTCCCCAGTTTGGACCGACAGCAGAGGAAGATCTGCTTGCACAATACTACTTCTCAAGTTTATTACTATTAGGTATTACTTTAAACGGTAATCTAATTTATTTAGAAATAATCTTATTTTGAAATCAATGTCTTTCAAAAAAATCCTGATTTACACAATATTAAATGACATCATGTAGATTGTAGGTAACAAAATTAAATAATTACTAATACATAACTCAAAAGCGCGTGTTCAGTCGGTGAACCCATGCGACGGTGACCGGCTATAAATAATGTCACCGAACTTCAAAATTTAAAGTTTGTACAGCATCTAAATCGATTACACGTTCGATGCCCGTTCATAAAAAATGCTTTTGGCTGTGTATTTGAATTTAATAAAAACTATACCAGCTATGTGTCCTATATATATTGGCCATGCGCTGTTTGAGCTGAAGGAGAGTGAAAAAGAAACGTATTATAACAAAACACTGCGGTAAAGAATTCGAGAGTGGAATTATTGCGAATATAGGAAAACTCAAACAATTTCTTGAATATAATAATATATTATGGTACCTATATGGCCTATACACGCGACCGCACGAACCACGATTTTCACGTCTTGTACGATATCTTCTTGTGGTCATCGATCTATGCGGCGGACTGTGATCGCCCTGTATACTTATGGATTGCGGAAGGCGAAAAATCGCAGCAGCCGAGCGTGGGGAGGCGGTGTACTTGCGGTACTTCGGTGGTGGTGGTGGTGCTCGCATAGCCTATTGCTATTATATATAACATGTGTATTATAATTTATAATGCCACCGCCGTGGAGGTTTAGTGCATCCGAAACTGGTTTGGGAAGCAAAAGGAGAAAACTATACGCGACGAGTCGTCCGAAGTGAAAGCGAAACGAACGCGCGCGCGCGCGTGTGTGTGTGTGTGTGTGTGTGTGTGTATGTGTGTGAGTAATCCAACTAACGGCAAACACTGCTATTACACGTGTACCTATATTATGCATATATATTTACGAAAGTAATTGACAATTGTATTATAATAATAATTAGGTATCGAATACACCACGGTGTATATTATATTATATTAATATTATAACATATAGGCTAATTAAACGACCGATAAAAAAATCAGATTTTAGTCGATTTTAGTTTACTAACTTGACACACTATTTATTTTTATTCATTTGACTTATTAACTCATAGGTTCACTTAAAAGTAACACAATATTTTTTAACCGTACTAATGATGTTAGTTTTAAATTTTTGAACACATTAAATAGTGTTATAAGCGGCTAGGATTTAAAAGTGTCAAATGTAACTATTATTACGTAAATACGAAATAGGTACCTACATATTACATTAAACGAAAAATATTTAAGTACACTTTTGATGATCGTATTAAAATGTCATGTTCTAAAAGGTGTTTTCCTAGGCATAAATCTATGATTTTAATCAAAATAAAAACCTGTGAACTCGCTCTGCTGTATAGTAGGTAATAACCTACGTAGGTTTCATCGAGTGTACATCGTAACTGAGGTCACTGAAATGATTTTGTTAATTTGAATACGAAAAGCAATTTTTGCATTCATCATATATTTCTAAATAAAATGTATATACATTATACATGCACTTATATGTTACTATTTTCTGAATTTGGTAAGTTGGACTAAATTTTGCCATAAACATCGCATATTATAGGTAATATAAAATAACTAATATTATTTTTTTATAAAATACGTAATGTCGAAGAGGTTTAAGTCGAAGTATATTATTACAAATATACAATTAATATTTTTGAATTAAAACAAAATAACTACAAATTATCGAGAAAGAATAGTTATTTTTCGTTTAATAATCACATTTTGTATACATTTTAATTTAATATTTGAAAAATTATAAAAAAAATGTTATTATGAATTTTCAATGTTTTGAATTTACTATGAAAACAACTTATTAGAAACCTTGTATTGTATTCCAAGCTTTCTCAAAAATTTTAAATGTCAATAAATAGCTTATGAGTCTTATAAATATTAGTTGATACTAAATATTAGTTAATTTATTGCTCATATTATGTACCTAAGGACACTTTTAATTAAAGCTGAAAACAAATATTTGTTCTTGAGCTTTTGTTTAAAATGTTATGTTCAACCAATTGGAATTATGGTGCACAATGTTTACTACCTATTATAACTGTAAAAGCTGCTGAATAAATCCAGAAAACTAGTTATAATGCTATTATATTTAAAAACCAATAATTTGTTAGTTTAGTTACCTGGACTATCAATAGTGCAGGTTATTAGTTGTCTTCAACTATTTAAAAAATAAAATATTTTTGGACTAATCTTAAATATAGTATGTAGTTTTTATTTACATAATTTATAGTAGAAAAAATGATTCGACTTTAAACATAAATATCTTTTCTAGCAGTAAAAGTAAATATAGTTGAGACTTTTCAGGTCAAAATTCTTAGAAATGTTCAAAATGATCGGGAAAAACAAAAAAAAATTAAGAAAAAACGAGAATGTTTACGTGAAACTAGTTTTCGACAAAATCGAGTTTCTTATTTTCTATTGCAATTCAAAAAAGTAGAACCGTAAATACTTTAAATTTTCGCTAAATGTTTATACTAGCATTTTTTAAATAAAATATGTTTTATAAATATTTTTCAAATTATGTAAAACCTTTTTGAAATATTAGAAATTTTCGATTTTTTTCAGTTTTTCTATTATTGTCGATGGATAATTTATTTTTCGTTCAGTCAGAAAACTTAAAACGTACTACAATATTCTTCATACGTTGTTATTAGAGGAATTAAACAAACAACTTTATAGCTTAGTTAAATCTACAATGATATTTTTATGAGCGTTAGAAGTAATAATTTTTTACGTATTTTCTCAAAAAACTCATACAGTTTTTGACATTTAAACCTAAAATTCAAAAATTTAATAGAAAGTCCACAATAATTTATTATTACTGGAGAACAAAGTTGAGCGTATTTCACAATTTTTTACGAGCGTCTAAAGTTTAAACTTTGAAAAAATATGTTATTTTAATATTTAGGAGTAAAATAACGATTTTTCATCAACCGATTTTCTTATATTGTTGTAATTCAAAAATATTTTTTGTGGGGATTTGAAACTAGGCATTAAGCATTTACTAGGCTAAGGATTTATGTTTTTACTTAATTTACATCATTGACGGTAGCATAATATTATGTTTATACGCACGCAATAACGTTTTCAAAACATTTAGATTACCTAATGGATTATGTTATATGCTATTGTCTATTTATATTACGAACCTATTCCACCGTTCAACAGTACTGTTAAAAAGTTAATTAAAATAATATATCGTACCTATTATTACAATAATTCTATATTAATATTATACTAAATGCAATGTTTTCGAAAAAATCAATTGGATCATCTGTATTGCTAATAGTTAAATAAATTACCTACTATGGTCATCATATAGCAGTTAACAGACCGCTCTGAATTATTTACGTATGCAATGATTTAAAATTGAATTCAAATTTAACACATACAATACAGTGACTTACTCAATGACGAAGTAAGGTACTCTATGTACTTACTGCAGTTCAGCAAATCAGTTACCTACCTACTTTTCCCTTTTTTTTCTTACAGTTTTATTAATACACATGTTAAATTAATTAAAGTATAAATATATTCCTAATTTTAATTATATACATATACGAGTTATACTTATAGGTACTCTGACATTAACATACCGAAACATATTATACATTAATAAACTGATAAAATTAAAATTGTATTCAAAAATTAATAATTATAGTTTTTGGTTCCTATATAGGTAGATCATGTTCGTGTAACGGAATGAACCTTTTCCCACGTGCATGTCCTGCTGGTTTTTGCAGCCTCGGGCCTCCTGCAGCCTCCATATGTAAAATTGCAAATCAATTTTATTGTGCTGGTACACATAGATAGGTACAGGTTGATTATTTTAAGCTATACGTTTTTTTTTTTAATATTTCAGAAACATTACAAAATTACATATTTAAAAATATATATATATATTTTTTTATCGTTAGCGTTTTTTTAAAGTTGTTATTTTTTTTGAATGGCGACAATTACATTATTAATTTTACACTTCGAAGTAGAATTTTATTTTCAGGGCATTTATATATAATATATTATGATCAGTTTTGACCATGAAAACGTTTTATTTTCTCCCTATATGCTAGAAATACATAACATTATTCCTCGGTCACTGGACAATCGGAAATTCTACTTTATAATGACGTATTAAATTGCACGTGTCTTCAGACGAATCGGACGTAATACACTATAATATCATAACTATGATACCGTTTCGTGTTAATTTATATTTCGTACTTACAGACAAATGACATTAATAATTAGTTGTATACAATACTAACAAAAAACAAAAAAACACAGATCCACCGATTACGGCGGCGTGGTTGATTTCAAATACGTGTGCTCTGCTCTTCCCGGTACGTACGACCTTGGTCTGTAATATAATTATGTCGTGTATGTATATATATAGAGAGTTTTCGTCCATAATCGACACAAGACGACGCCGAAAGCGGGTCAGTGGTCCATTATTATCACAACCACCGTCTCAGCGAATGGAATGGCCGCGTGTTCAACGTCAGGTCGGTGTTTCGAGTTATTTTTTTTAGAAATACGAATACCTATGTCTATTATATGCCTATAGCCGTTCGTGTATCGAAAGTAACTCAACTCAGCGAGGGAGCCTTCTCTTGAAACTGGCACAGCATTATCACGAGAACAGCGTGGCGGGGTGAACGACACCTTTAGTTATATATATATAGGTATATACATAGCTGGCGATCGCCTCGGAAAACAATATTTTTGTAGATTACGTAATGTTTTTTTTATTTCATTTCAATTGAGATGCAAAGGGCTCAAAATTATTCGATTCTGGATAGTAATTCAATATCATTAAGGTACGCCGACGTACCTGCAGTTATACTAAGCGGAGCGATATTTGTATTGATAAGGTAAAACTACGTGTGTATTTTTGTTTGTAACTGAAGACACTTTGCAGAAGAAAAAATAGTCCATCTAGAGTGTTTACTTCGGGGGTGAGGGGGGGGGGAGGACGCAGTTCAAAATAATTGGAAAAATAAAAAGATTACGAAAAACGGGAATATTAACTCAACATTACAGTTTTCGAAAAAAATCTATTATTTTTGTTGTTATAATTTAAAATTGAATACTTAGGTAACAGTAGACGTAGATATTTAAAATGTTCAACAAATATTTCATATATGATGTTTATTAAATATGTTTTTTTTTTAGATATGAATACATTTTCAAAATGTTTGTATTCACCGTCCTATCTACTAAGCTACCTGCTTACAGACATTTAAAATGTTCGAATTTTTCTAGTTTTATTTCGATTGAAGTATGATACAATTTTAAAATTTTTATTTAAATTAAATAAAAATTAAGTTGAAAATGTAACATAATATTCCACATAAGTTATTCTTACAAGAATTAAAAATACATAGTTACATTTTTAGCTTAAAGCGTTCTAAGTTAGAATTTTAACATCATTTGTATAAACTATGAAAATGTGCAAATTATTTTTTACCTATAGTTCAAATTTCCTAATTTTTTTTTTTTATAGGTAGACTCATGGTTTGAAAATTTAATACTTAATAAAGTTTTACTTGTAACAGTAAAGTTTCTTTAAGCGTTCAACTTGTCTATATTACTAAAAAAAATATTAACTTTTAAACGTTTAGATTATAATTGTCAGTTATATTATAACGTGTTTAAACAAGCCGTAAGCTTGTAAGTCTTGTTAAAACGTTCTCACCAAATATCTATAGGCAAACTACAGATATACATATTTCATAATATATAATATATTACACAATATAACTAAAAGTTTAACCTTTAACTTTAATAGTCATTTATATCAATACAATATTTTAGAAATATCTTCCTCGTTCACTTTTAATTTGGAATATTTTGTGTCAAGAGTGAGTATTAAGCTATTTCTGTCGCTGGCGACGTGTGCGGTGTACGGTACTATAATTATTATCACAGGCGAGCGCTGCATTTTGCTTAAGACTTAAATTGCCTTTCATAAAACAGAATGGTAGTAGGTACCCCGCCCCCCTCCTATATTTTTTTTACACATTTCATTTTTTTTATTGTTATCAGTTTTTAATTTGTGCTTTTTACTTTTTTGAATGACAATATATACATTTTAAGAGGACGTTTCACCCGCATTTGTTGTCTCCGTCTTACACATGTACGGAATAGCAAAAACTGTTTTGCGTGGGAAAGAACCGAGAAGGCCTACAGTCATAATTAAGTAACGAAATTTTCACCACACAAAAAGGAGAACTTTGGCTGTGGAATATAGTTTTTTTTTTTCGTTATCGGAACTTCAAAAATGTAATTAAAGCTTAAAAAACACAAATAATAATGGGTTTTGAAACAATAAGAACTTTTTTCGTATCAGTGATATCAAAAAAATAAAAACGATATTGCACAGCCAGAGTTCTCCTTTATATGTGGTGAAAATTTCGTTTCTCAGTTATGATTTATGACTGTAGCCTTCTCGGTTCTTTCCCGCGCAAAACAGTTTTTGCTGTGTAGTCGTACGTGTGTAAGACGGAGACAACAAATGCGGATAAAACGTCCTCTTAATTTTGTAGTCCAAAGCAAAATATTTTTCTAAAAATGTATGTTTATAAAAATTTTATTTTCGTTTAATGTTATCATGGGTGACATCAATGTGACATAACAGAATCTACCACTTTATGACAGAATATTTGTATTGATAATTACGGTTAAGTCTAACATCAATCGGACCCTCATAAAGTTTGCAGCACATAATTAACACATAATAATATCAAATATGAATAATATGATCCAACAAATCTTCGTTATTATTTTATAACAATATTTTCGCGAAAATTATTGTGTAGATAATTATTAATTATTATTATATTTATTATTATTAGCGTCATGTATGTTTGGCTGTGTTAGACTTGAAAAAAAGGTAAAATTGTTATTTTATATTTACTTATATGTAGGTTCAATAATAAATCATTATGTTAAACGTATAATTTCAACGTGTACGTGATCTATAAAATAGATCGTAGGTACATCTGCGGCTTAAGTTAGAAAGTTAGAATTTTTGGGTTACTCTAATTTTGATCGCCCCTTCTCCTAAAATACGCCTCAAATTTTTACCACTCGTGAATGGGAATCGCAAATAATAGTTAAGGCATTCTATTAAGTCACATCAAATTATACATATAACAAAATTTCTAAGGAAGTGAGTGCCTATATAATAATTTATTTTTTTTTGCCGGTCGTCATTGTACGCGTAATTTATTTTCACTGTCCGACTTCAACTATAAAATACTTAATAATAATTAATAAGTAATGGTAAGTAAATGGTCGTTATAAACACGTTTAAACAAGTCAAACTCTGATGTAATCTGTTTGGACGAAGATTAGATGTATCTAAATGTTCCACTATTATAAATAATGGTTTTTGAATACTTTTCTCACAAATTTCTTTCTCATTTTAAATAAGACATATAGGTAGGTACTATAAAATCTATATAGGCACTGTGTGAGTAAAAATAACGTGCAGTTTGTATTCGTGTAATAATATTTTGTCAGAAATCATGTTAAGATTATACAAAATAAATGATATTATAATGAAAAGTGACTAGCGAGTATATCAATTGTTACTGTTCGAGCTAATAATTGTTGCCAATAGGTACTCGAAGATTAGTGCACTGACTCATATTGATCCGTACTCAAAAATCAAAATTATTTTATTGGGTTTTCACGTCTTTTCTGTAGAAACTTTAAATCGTGGTATATATATACTATAAGTATACTACTTACACTTAAGTCTCCTTTCCTAGAAAACATTCAATCAAAATAAATTGAACTTTTACAATAATACATAATCTACCACTCCAACATCGTCAATTCGTGTTGTAAATTATTTTCCTGGTATAATACATTTGAACTCACTCGAGTCAATTGCACTCAAATTATAATTCGTTTGCGTGGTGTTATAGTTTATAACACGTGGACATTCATTTGATTACATCAAACATATTACGAAAATAAACTTTTTCGATGACACATCCGATCGAAATTCTATTAGAACGGAATACGCAATCGTTCCAACTGTGAAATGTTAAATACATTACGTATTACACGATAAGTCATAAGTGACAGCGACGAAACCAGAAATCTACATTTTTAATTTTAATATTTTCATGCATCAATATCGAGGTCATTGTAACCTAATACGTTATATAATATGTTACCCATACATTTATACTCGTAAATCATATTTATTATTTTATATCGATGAACTCCTGTTTTCTTCATTTCCTGATGCTAGGGAAATGTTACTGCATATTACTAGATTGTTGATAAGAATTTCTAATATTACGGCCGGTAAGTACCCACATGCTCCGCTAACGCAACTTACTTTCGTATTAATTATCGGCAGGTATTATTTGCGTCTCGAATTTCCGTAATATCAAAATTACGGTATCGATATAATTTTAAAAGATTAAAGAAGTGATCTTTTTAAATTATTTTAAATATTTTTTGAAACTCAAATTAGCAAATATTACAACAGAAATTAATATGTCATTCATAACTAATATTTGTCAATTGTCATACACGATGACCAGGGCTAAATTCCGTTTTATGTTATTTATAATTAAAACGTTACACAATTTTTGCGTTTATCGTTATTTAGAATTAAAACTTTATTCCACTTTTGCGTTTATTGTTATTCAGAATTAAAACGTATTACAAGTTTTGCGTTTATCGTTATTTAGAACTAAAACGTTTTACAAGTTTTGCGTTTATCGTTATTTAAAATAGTGTTAATACCTATAAAAATTTAAAAATAATAACTATTGCAGGTAGGTATAGTTACCCGGATACGGAATATAATATAATCAATTCTTAGATTGCTTGCATGAAATAAATGTTACGAAACCAATAGGACCTTTTACATAAATAGATTTTAAAATATTTCGTTTTGCGTTATTTTTCGTTCAATGATATTCTATAAATTACGTTTTGTGTTATGTTTTGTTTAATGTTATATAATATATTTTGTCAATTGTTATTTTTAGTTTTGTGGTATTTAATTATTTTTCCCAGACAGCATTTTGTAATGATAATATTATAATAGTATTATAATAACGTTATACTAATATTAATCATTATTACAATGTTCTACCACCTAAGTATATGATAATATTGTCTCATGATGTACATAGCCGTATAATTATATCGATACGAAATTATCGTTCTGGACACAAATAACCAGTCGACCAGTTACGACAAGTAAGTTGCCTCCAAGTTAGGTAGGTTACTGATTTGTGTTCACTGTTTAAACTCGTATACCTATAGAAGCATATTTCTCATATTCCAACTTCTTCTTTGGACTTCATTATCAGTTATTTCATTTTTAAACATCCAATGTTGTTAAAATTTAAATTTCAAATGAACAATTTATTTGGCTCTACGCTTATCTTTTTTTTTAAATCCAGTAAAAAATCTTTAAATATTATTCGCACAACTTACAACTTTTATCATTATATACGTACCTTCACTATCATTAACTATACACGATGGAAGATGATGTATTTTCAAAATAATTAGGATAATTATGAGCTATTTATTTATTTATTTATGAAATGGGCCGAGCCCAATACAATTGTGGAAATTATTCTTAAAACTAAAGTATGTACAGTATAAAATATGAAAAATTAAATTAACACAATAGGGTGATAACGTTACCTTAGGGCTGGTTTAGTTCCCCAATAGAACCTTTATTTTGAAACTTTTCGGTACGTTCGTATTGAATTGATGGATAACTGATGGAATTGATATGGATTATGGATAAGTTCATAACAGCTAGAAATATTATATGAAATAATTGTAATAATATTGTTAATTATTATAATAATGTAAATATTAATTTAAAAAAAGGTGGGTAAGTGGATGTCGCTCTGCTGTACAGTAGGTTACAAGTTGGTCACTGTAATGGATGGTGTTAAATTTGAATTCAATGATATCATTGTATAAGAAAAACGATTCTGAGCGAAAACGGTCAGTCAGCTTATGATATTACCAAGTATATTTGATGATATTGTTGTGAATAAACTAATTTATATATAACCTATTTACGTGGAGCCTTGTTTTAAATGTTCAATCCTTAGCTATAAAAGTTGAACATTTTATACATTTTTAAAAAAAATCGTGCCTATGTATTTTTAATATTTTTTAACTGCTATTAGAACAATGTATAAGGAGCCTTATATAAAATTTTCACGCTTTTTTACCCAACAAATAAAATTTTATTGATATTTATAGAAAAAAAAACTAAAAAAATTGAAAACTGACAATGTCCGTAAACAGCTCAAAAAGAGTCAAATTATTTTCAAAATTTTATCGTATATAGAAAATGCTAATACAAAGATTCAGTGAAATTTTCAAGTATCTACAGTCATACGTTTTTTAATTACAACAAAATAAGAAAATCGTTACACGAGAAATAGAGTGAATATCAAATGTTGTAAAAATATGAATTTCAAACGCTCATAAAAATTTAATTTAAGTTTCTTGTAGACATTTTTTTTTTGATAAAGGTAGACGAACTTATGAGTAATCTTATATTATATTTTCAAATCTTAGATTTAAAAAGAAAAATTTTTATGAATTCTCAACTCAGAATAATTTGCTAATTTTTGTGATTTTTCCGTATTTTGTCAAGATTTGAACTTTAAATGCTTATAAATAAAAACTATGACTAAGGATTTTTGATTTTTTTCATATGCCTTTGAAACAATAACCAGGAGCCTTCTATTAAATTTTCAAGCTTTTTTACTCAACAGATAAAATTTTAATAATATTTATAGAAAAGGAAATTAAAAAAAATGGAAATTGACAATGTCCGTATACAGCTCAAAATAATTGGAAAATGTTATGGTGTATAGGAAATGCAATTATAAACATTCAGTCAACATTTCATGTCCTTACGGTCATTTGTTTTAGAGCTACACCAAAAACCAAAAACGAAAACAGATTTTGCGTAAAAATTCCCGTTTTTCCTTAATTTTTCTTTTGTTTTTCACGTCGCTTTTGACCCCCCAAAGTACCAACTAGATTCACTTTCCTATCAGAAAAGTTACTATTGAAGAAAATCCAAGTACTTTTACTGTCCTAAAAGGTGATGACAGACACAAAAAAAAAAAATGAAATAAAAAAAAAACACACATCATTGTAAAATCAATACATTCATCGCTTTGTTCAGAATCTAAAATTTTTATAACTGATTTACCCCTCTAAAAGTTAGGTTTAAGGGATGAATTAATGCTATGATTATTTAATTTAACTAATGAATATAATGTATGCAATTAAAAAATTAATAAAATATATGATTTGTTTTTGGGAAACATTTCATACCTCCCGTATTATTAAT
Source organism: Metopolophium dirhodum (assembly GCF_019925205.1). NCBI lineage: Eukaryota > Metazoa > Arthropoda > Insecta > Hemiptera > Aphididae > Metopolophium > Metopolophium dirhodum. The sequence goes on from NC_083560.1 coordinate 127,123,205, forward strand.
TACTAATAAAAAAATACATCACTACTATTGCAATATAAATGAATAATAAATTATCCTTAGAATTAATATCCTCAGCTCAGAATCGTTTTTCGTATGCAATAATTTATGGTTGAATTCAAATTTTACACATCCATTACAGTGACCTACTTAATGACAAGGTTCACTCGACACCTATTATACAGGGACTTCCCTGGTTATTTATTATTTGTTTTTTCTAAATTATTTTGATGAGTACTGGGAAGTGTCTATCTTAAACTCCGCACCCAGAGTACAAACTAGATTAGACTAATATTTTATTTCTGCTATCAAACGTGTCAAATAAATACACACGCCAACAACGCCATCATTGTGGAACAAATATGTTTATTACCTCCCTAAGAATCTAAAATATTTTTTTAATATATTTGAACGAAATCTCTATTGATCATTTGGTAAACTTTTCCTTTCTTATAATTTGTATTGATCAGGGAATTTTTTTTGTGGGGGAGGAGCTTATTAGCTCTTTCAATTTTCAACACATTGTATAAAGTAGTACGACTACAGCGTACATTTCTGTTTCACTTTAAATGATTTAAATCAGCACATCGTGCTTTTCAATGCAAAGATTAGACGCTAATAATAATATAATAACAACTAAAACATTCTCACGCTGTTTTCTGGTGTCGACTAACTTTCAGAACTCGATTTGAGATGGCTGTTAAATGATTATAACAGATGTACACGCATATAGTGTTATTTCACTAATTAAAATGCAACTTAAGAAAACCCGCTCAAATGTTCAGATAGCACTGTTTTACGTTTATACATAATATTAAAATCTTAAAGTTTTAAAAACTTTAAAATCAATATACACCGAAAAACTGATTACTGAACTATAAATTATATATACGAGGCACGTATAATACATTGCAAGTATGACATTATATACCTTCTTTCTTAAAATAAAAAGCGGGTATGTAGGTGACGCTCTGCTGTACAGTAGATTACAAGTGGGTCACTACAATGGGAGGTGTTATATTTGAATTCAATGATACAAATATTGAAATATACAATATCGTTCTATACGAAAAACTTCTGAGTTAAGACGGTTTGTCAGTCTAGAATATTTTATATTATATTTATATTACTTATGATTAATACGGTAGCTCATAAGTTGATTTAATGTTATTTGAATACTATCATATTTGTATATAATAATATACTCTAAAAGTGTTAAGTACCCACGATTAATATTTTTAAATTACAACACTAATATCGTTATTCTTCGTTTAAAATATCTAATTTTGTAAATATTTGAACTTTAAATGCATATAAAACAAATCTTGCATACGTATGTAGTTTTATATATTTAACACATTGTAACAATATACCAGGAGCCTTGTATTACATTTTCAAGCTTTTTGACCCCACGAATAACATTTTATTGACACTTATAGAAAAAAAAAACTAAAAAAATTGAAAATTGAAAATGTACCTACGTTAACAGTTCAAAACGAGTCAAAATATTTTGAAAATTTTAAGTGTATACAGTTATTCGTTTTTGAATTACACCAAAATAATAAAATCTCTCCATGAGAAATCGAGTGAATATCCAATGTAAAAATTTAAACTTTGAACGTTCATAAAAATTTAATTTGACTTTCCGCTAGACATTTTTTTATCGATATTTTAAGATAGAGGAACTTATGAGGAATCTAATATTCAATTTTTAAATCTTAGATATAAATAGAATAATTTTTATGAATTTCTAACTCAAAATAATTTGAAAATGTTCGTGATTTTTTCGAATATTGTCAAAATTTAAACTTCAGACGCTTCTAATTTTTATAAATTTACACTCAACTTTTTTTAAATTTCCACAAACAACAACTTACTATGAACCTTATATTATATTTTCAAGTTTTGTGACCAGACGAAAATTTTTTTATCGACATTAATTTAAAAGATAATAATAATTAATAATAATTGGAAATTGTATGGTGTACAGAAAATGCTTATATAAACATTTATTGAATGCATCTAGGGTAATTTTTTTAGATTCACACCAGAAACCAAAATCAATTTTGTCAAAAACCAAGTTTACGTAAAAATTCCTGTTTTTTCTTAATTTTTATTTTTGTTTTTCCCGGCGTTTTCGAAAACTACTAGGAATTTAAAATTTTTTCTCCCGAATGCACCATATAGACTTACTTTTCCATCGGAAAGGATACTAAAGTAGAAAATCGAAGCATTATTTCGATTATATTTATCGTGTAGGTACATAGACACAATTTTTTTTTTTTTAAACACACCTTTGTAAAATTAATACATTTATTGCTGTGCAAATAAAATGGACGGTAAAATACGTAAAAAATAATAAACACTGTTTTTTTTTAACACTTTTGCTGTTAACATTATTTATATTTCATACTATGTGTGTGTTCGATGGAATATCTAAAGAGTATAATATTTTAACATTTTATTAGGTATCAAGTATGATGGTATAAATTATTATTACATAAATACATAAATGCTTCAGACTGCAATCGGGCGAAGTTTCGAAAACCAAATCGAAACTAACGATTTGTTATCTTATAAACACGTTTACTATGTTAATATGTTATATTATAATAGTTGTTTGAAACTGCATATTTTATTTTATTTATTCTAAAAACTCGTATATGCACGCATAAAAAATGTTTAAATCCAAAGGACTTGGTTCGAAAACAATCCTTCGTCTATCGGCATGCATATTGTATACCGCTGCAGTGGTAAGGCATGGTTAGGTGCAGAGGGGGGGGGGGGCGTCAACCTGGTTTACCCTCCTCCCCACCCCGTCGTCTTCACACTAGATATTGCATACCTTGAAAATATGCCGAAACTGTATAACTTTACAATTATTTGTTTTTTGAATATTACAAATTAGATACAATTTATAATACGATCGTATGTGTGTATCTATATAGGTATACCTAGTAGATTTAGTGTTGTAATAAATATTTAAAAGGTATATGTTTATGATTGAATGATGTTTAGACAGTAAAAAGGCGGTGTTAAACGTTTTATGTTCTATCATATTTTTATGACGTTTCTTTTTCAAAATGACATCCCAATTTTTATGACGTACTCGTAGTGCTCGCGAAGTATATGGTGTGTCATAAGAAGTACCTATTGTTGTATAATATTAAAGCCCGGATTTGCATATGCATTTTATTTTCTGATTGATCTATGATATCAGTGGCGTAGCCAAGGGGGAGATAGTTAGGTTACACCATTGCCTTTTGTTTAATTTAAAGTATAGGTTCATTATATCAGCTCAATACTATTGATTTTTAGATTCTGGGTGGAGCGATAGATGTATTATTTATTCATCTTGATTATAAATTGATAAAAGAGAGACGGTCATTACCACAGCCGGCTGCACAGTGCACACGTGGCTCGGTATAGTCATTCTTTACCTCGAGTGCATTCCGTACCAATTGCTATTAAACAACCAGCATTTATATTAGCATGTTTATATATTGGGGAGACGTGTGGAGTCTTGAGTATAAGTTTACCAATAACTAATCCACTATCCATCAGACACAAAATATAGATGATCTGCTCGAAGCTATTCAAACAGCTGATGACGTGGCAAATATAATATAATCATAAGCATAAAGTTAGGTATGTATAATTAATGTAAAAAGTGAATTTAATATCGATGCTCTTCATTGAAGAGTTTTCAACAATTTATCCATAATAATACATTTTAGTATTCCAGTCACAACTGCAAGTATAGAGAACGATCTTTTTCGAAATTAAAAAGAAAAAAACATATTTATAAAGACCCCGAATAAAAATAGATTTAATTGTTTGGTAACTATAAATATAAATAGAGATATAATGATACACCATGATGTATTTAAGTAATTGGCTATTGCAATAACCAAGAAAATTATAATTAATATAGTTAAAAATATTTTATGATAAAATAGATTTTTAAATTAAGTCTTACAAAATTAACAATGTGTTTATACTTTTACAGATTTATGTATACGATTACCCTCCCCACTGTCTAATTAATAATTCCTGGCTAGTGGCTACCCAACTGTATGATAATATGCTAAATGAGCACACAGGTATATTCAGTCTTATGAAATTATAATTAAAATAAATAGGCGTTATTTTAATATCTATATAGTGTATATTATATTTATTTTTAAAAGCATTTTTGACGGATTGCCTAGGTATTAAGTCTATATTTAGGTCTCTCATAAAAAAAACCTTAGTTTATGTCAAAAAAATATATACTTATTAATATTTCTGTTTTTATAAGTTTTCCAGAAAATTACAATATAACTAGGCAAACTTTAAACATCCATGTTTACATTTTACATATTTGTTGTTTATGGTACGTTAGTATTGACTTATAATAGTTAATAATTAATTATGATATAATATGATGATAATTTATTATGATATTATTAAGTATTACGTATGCGATGTTTCAGGAAAAAAATAGTTCGGTTTACCGTATATTACTATAAATATTAATAGAAAAAAAGTACTCATAGTAAATACTTAAAATGTAAATATATTATAAAATATCCTTAGAAATAGAGACTGGCACATTGTTTTCGCTCAAGATGGTTTTTTGTGGCTATGCCCCCCCTCCCCGCAGTCACAACATCCCCCTTGTACGTTAAATTTCATAGATTCACAATATCATATTAGGTAAATGGTTTCATAATAGTTTTCAAAGACAATAAAATAATCTTGATAATCAATTAAATTAAATTAAATGTATTACCTATAACTATTCGTAATATTAATTATATTATAATATCATTTACACTTAAAAATATATTGCTTCCACAGTATATTACACCCAAAAGGAGTTGAACAACCAGAATTTTTTTTCGGGTAACGGAAAAGTTAAGGTAAGTTTTTAACAGTTTTACACTACTCCGCATATAGTTCAATTGCTCTCAATATAAAAAAAAAACGTGCCAAGTTAGATAGACAGGATTTGTGGTGCCACGAAACAGCCCCACATTTTGCGAACAACTATCCACGGAGGCGGAGCACGCGGGTGACAGTTAGTATAATATAAACCTAAAAATAATAACTTATGGAAATAATTGTTTTTCCAGATTAGAGAAGTCCAGAAAAACGATCAGTTCTGTCCGTAAAACTTTTCTACTATCCTTTAAAATGTATATTATCATTTAGGTACATCTAATTTATATAAAAATGTATATCGAAATTATTAAAAATAAAAAAAAATATAGTTGTTGAAAACAATGTTTAGAATTTTTACTTTTTAGTGCATAAAAACATTTTTTTTAGGACATATTTTGGGATTTTTTTAACCATTAAAACCACAGGCGTTATTATTGTGTAACTTACAAAAATAATAATTATTAACAATATTAACAGTTTTAATTTATTCTCTGCTTGTAATAATAGAAGGTAGGAAAGTTTTAGGGTGTTAAAAATGATATCAGAATAAGTCGTAAGTTATAAGTTTTTAAAAGTTTTATCTTTTAACTGTGGTAAATACCACATTGTACGTTTTTAACTTTTATTTTAAAATATTAAAGTACTTAAGTACTCATGAGTATTTATTTCATTACAGTTATTAAAAAAAAAAAAAACTCCGGGGGTATGTATACTGATGCAACAAAGGGACTTCCCAGTTTTTTGTGATGGCAACGCATATTATTTAAATACCTTTCGCTGAATATTTGGCAGCTTTTTAGTGAATTTTTAGTCATTCAGATTCCAATTAGTACGTGATAGTACGTGGGTGTATTATTTATAATATTCTACATCTAATGGGGTAGACATATTGCAATATTTTTTGTAAATAAAATTGAAAATTTCATAAAAGCTTGGTTTTCAAATGTTATGCAACTTGAAAATATTATCTTTAAAACTCTCTAATTCTACAGATATGAGTTCAATTTTGTCGAGGTCAGTATCATATTTATTGTACAGTATTATTATTATTATTGTTTACAATAAACAGATATATACGTAATTCTGGTTTTTTAGTTATTGCTGCCAAAATGTATGGAAGGCATTTTTAAATCATTACCTAATTGTCCGCCACTATTAGGTACAGGTTATAACAGTAGTAGTATATTATAATATATTATATACTGCTACTGTTATAATATTATTATACGTATAGGTAGTATATTATAAACGTGTAGACAGGCGATAAAATTTAAAATATAAAAAACTAGAAATGCAGTTTTTAGACTTTCTTTTTCTCTTTGACATTTTTATGGAAAATTATAAAATTTTTAGTTAATCATTAACGCGAATATCCTATAGTATCCCTATGTTGTAATTTGTACCACGACAATATTGTGCCATATACAAAAATTATATTTTTATTATTTTTTCTTTATATATAGGTAGTATAATTTATTACAGATGTCAACTTTCTGCTGTTAGAGTTAGTGCTTAGTTAATTTTCGATCCACAGAAAAATATTTTGAAAAGAAAAACCAAAGACAAAAGACTGACTCAATATCAGATTTAAGACACACATCAGTAAATTTGTTTTTTTTTTCGAAGGCCAATATAATAATTCAAAATCCTGTCTGGTTGGATATTGTCTGAAGATAAGTCTTCTTATATAATGAAGCACGGTCCGTGGTTTTAATAACTGTAAGACACGTAAACATATTCGGTCAAAAATATAGATATAAAATATAATATAATATTTATAAATAATAAATTTGTAAAATGCTATTTTCATAGGATATCTGATATACACACTGTCATACTTGTACATTAAACATTTATTTATTATATATTATTAGATTTATTGTACTATTTAAATGTGCCCTCTGGATTGCCCTCTAGAGTGCGTCTGGGGCAAGGACTCCTACATGCCTCTCCACCCTCAATCAGCACTGATTATAGCCGCATATTAGGAAAGCGGTGCAGATGATTGCGCGATGATTATACCTATGGGCTATGACGTTATAATACCTAATGAAAATAATAACAAAAATACACAGAAAGAGATTGCAGCTAGACGGAACGTCACGTCGTCGCCTGTTGATTATATATATTATGTACGTCATCGCTCATCGTTATATTGTGTGTGTCTGAGTTCCTATATAGGTATTACATGTTTATACAGTGAGGGGGGGGGGGGGGAGAGACAGCCAGACAACCAGGCAGACAGACAGAGAGTGAGGAGACAGAGACTATAAAAGCGGAGTACTTACCTATATTATTATGTGAGTGAAAAGAAAGTGGAAGTGGTTCCTGAAATCTCTTCTGGTTCTGTCCACGGCGGCGAAATAATGTAATAATAATATATAATATCTGAATGAGTAGGTATATTTACTAAGTACCTACTTATGCATACATACAATTATGCGCTTGTATTCTATATGGACTTAAAGCAGAGACAGTATAGTTACATCAAGACTCAGGAGATGACGACGACGATTTTAATAACAATAATAATAATATTATTACGCAAACGTTATAATATATATGTATTATTACGTGATCAACTCATTCACATCCGTCCGCGAAAGGACGTATATACTTATGTCCTATTATACATCCTGTCCATCGGAATCCGTACACGGCGAAATATGCGTCAAAACGTGTGCTTAGGTACATTTTCATCTTATGTGATAAGATCAATATTAATACTTTTAGATTCTGAGCGAAGCGATGAATGTATTGATTTTACAATAATGTGTATTTTTTTTTTATTTTTTTATTTTATTTTTGTGTTTATCGTCACCTTTTGGGACAGTAAAAGTGCTTGGATTTTCTTCAACAGTAACTTTTCTGATAGGAAAGTGAATCTAGTTGGTACTTTGGGGGGTCAAAAGCGACGTGAAAAACAAAAGAAAAATTAAGGAAAAACGGGAATTTTTACGCAAAATGTGTTTTTGAGAAAATCGATTTTGGTTTTTGGCGCAACTCTAAAACAAATGATCGTAGGTACATGAAATTTTGACTGAATGTTTATATAAGCATTTTCTATACACCCTAACATTTTCCAAATATTTTGACTTATTTTGAGCTGTTCACGGACATTTTCAGTTTCCGTTTTTTTTTCTATAAAAATATTAATAAATTTTCTATATATTTGTTGGTTAAAAAAGCTTGAAATTTTAATAGAAGGCTCCTAGGTTATTGTTTCAAAGGCAGATGAAAAAAATTAAAAATCCTTAGTCACAGTTTTTATTTATAAGCATTTAAAGTTCAAATCTTGACAAAATACAGAAAAATCACGAAAATTAGCAAATTATTTCAAGTTGAGAATTCATAAAAATTTTTCTTTTTAAATCTATGATTTGAAAATGTGATACAAGATTATTCATAGGTTTGTCTACCTTTATCAAAAATAAAATGTCTACAAGAAAGTCAAATTAAATTTTTATGAACGTTTGAAATTCATATTTTTACAATATTTGATATTCACTCGATTTCTCATGTAACGATTTTCTTATTTTGTTGTAATTAAAAAATGTAGATACTTGAAAATTTCACTGAATGTTTATATTAGCATTTTCTATACACGATAAAATTTTGAAAAAAATTTGACTCTTTTTAAACTGTTTACGGACATTGTCAGTTTTCACACAATTTTTGTCTGGAATAGTACCTAAAGAAGTTATCATTTATTTTGGACCTGTTACAGGACTCCTGTACCTACAACCTTCTCTATGTTAACAGAATCGGGAATCTCAACGCTAAACCAGTTTTTGACAAAATCTAGTTTTTTTTTCGTTGTTATTGAACAATGTATACCTAACTGTAAAACTTGATATCAACATAATATTATAAATAAATACTTTTTTGTCAATTTATTAATATGTGACTAGGACCTTGGAAATATAGTACATACATTTTTGTCAGTATTGGCCAGTAGGTGATTATGATGCTTATGGGAAGTTAATAATATACATAATATCAAAGAACAAACAAGAAACGACATTCCACAGTGTGATAACATAGTGGGGCCCGGCCGAGAAGTTATGATCAAACACTGGAGTCTCCGCCTTGAAGTTGGTAACGTTTTTTTTTTTTTAAAAGAAACACTATGTTTAGTCCACGATTTAAACTCATTTCAAAAAATGCGAGTGAAATATGCTTGTCAAGTAATGAGTCACACAGTTGCTGCTAGTTTAGAAACATTGATATCCTTAGGAATATTGCCTACAACAGCACAAGGCACTGTAGATCTTATCGATTCAATGGATAAGTTAAGATAAGTTTAATTCTTGTTCATCTGCTAGTGAACAACCAGAAGTGTATAATGTCAAACCATTCAAATCACCATTTAAAAAAGTTTTCAAACTGAATTTTTAAATAAAAAATCTAAATTTTTCTCAAATTTACATATTTTAAAATTGAAGAAAATAACTAATAAGTGGGATACTATTATTATTACTTGTAATATAACATTTTTCTATGGTTTGCTAGTTTCAATTGCAGGCTTACTTCGACTTCATACTAATTTATCAAATAAAAACAATAAGTCCAGACAATTTATCCAAACATACTAAACCAGGATTGTCTGGAAAACTTTTTTGGTATAACTCGAACTCAAAATAATAACTGTATAAATCCTACTCCAATTCAATTTCAAAGAACTTTTAAAAAGCTTTTTTGTGTCAATTATTTTCAACATTTGGAAAATTCTAATTGCATTGAGGATTTAGATTGTGTGTTAGCAAATTTGGATGAAGCTCCATATCAAATAGGTAAATGTATTAATAGCTGGAAATAATCCCATGATAAATGTCCCAGCATTGTCTGTTGAAAACAAAACGTATAAACATTTAGATTTGCCAGAGCAAAATGCTTTTACATACATTTGTGGCTTTTTGATGAGTAAATGCTTAAAGTACCACAGTTGTGGAAAATGCATTGAATATGCATGTTCATCAACAAACCTCACAGATAATACCCTTTTTATACACTTTAAATCACTAGCTGTTGAATCGGATTCATTATTTGGGAGTTTAATAGCCCCAGGTTCTGTTTTTTTTTCTATACATTTTTCAGTTGGATAACTTTTTTAAACAATTTATGCTAGAGGAACATGCGGGGTAGAAATTAAAAGATCAAATGATTAATCATATTTTTTTTACTCATCCGTGTGATAGTTTTTTAAATGAAATTTAGTTTTATTTTTATAAGATTTAAAATGTATAGTACCTACACTAACACAGTAACACATGCAAACAAATTTCATCACAAGATCAAATAAAGGCAGTAGAAAAATTAAAATATTGTCAAAATTGTAATTTATTATACAGATAAATAAGTATTTTATATATTATACAGTGTCGTATATACGAGACTATTTGATAAATATAATAGCAACGTTTGTAATGGTAATTTGTTAAATCGTCCTGTTACACCTTATAAATATATATAACAGATATAAGTAGTTTATAGTTTACTTAGTCTTTAAATTTCAATTCTGTATATTATAATATTAAAATCATAAAAATAAATTATTTTGTTTAATTTTTTATCAAAACTTTTGGCTAGCACCTAAAGTCACCCATTTATTTAACACAGAAATTTAGGGAGTGTCGCACCCCTAATAATATGCCTGCACACAGCATCCATGTTCATTAGATAGAAGGATTGTTGACTAGAGGGTGAGTGATGTTAAGCTCGCTGCAGTATTATGATATTTTAAAGAGTTAGCTATAAAGTGTTCTATTATAAATTATAATATTATAATATATGATTTATAAAGTATACTTAATATTTTGTGTACTGTTAAAATACTTATTATTTAGGGTTCTATTATATATTATATAATTTATAAAATACCTATACTTATTATTGTATACTCTTAAAATGCTTCTTATTTCTAACATAAATATGTTTTTAGGTTGCGTACAAGTATTTTATTTTTCTAACCGATTTCGAAAAATAGACATTTTCTCTGTCATGTTCATCAACAAAAACATAGTTACTTATGTTCCATAGATTTTTTTGTAGAGGAAAAATATCGAGTACCTTGCTATGGTTTTCTTTTTTTATATATTATATTACAACTTTTTATAGTTGAAGCAATGTGTTTTTATTTTTTTTTCTTCAGTATAAATATTATAGTTTAAACGTATTTATGAAAAAATAATTTTAGATGCTACGTAATGTATAGGTGTTATAAATTACAACGATGTATTTTTTTCTAGTGGAAAAAAAAAGATCTAAAAAGTTTCATTTAATATAAAAGGAAAATTCATGTCTAATCACTAATCAGTAGGTACACAATAATATACTTTGAAGTGGTAATTTTTTGATTTTCTCCGTAGTTCGAGTGGCGTTGCACAAAAAGACTAAACATAGACGAAATTTTCGAAAAATTGTTTTTTATTTGCAATCTTGATTTATTATTGATTTAAATCTATAAGAAAATTAAACATTCACCGTATTATCCGTTGTTGATAGCTCTGTAACCTGTGCTGCTTTTTCAAACATTATAATATTATAATCGTGTTAAATTTGATGTAAATTGTCGGAAAATTGTTTTTCATAAACTTAAATTTGTTTTATATTTATTTTATTCGCACATAGCTCACTCCACTATACATACAAAAACGTGAATAACTTATCATTTTATTTTCTGTATAGGAACATTTTGCATTTTGCGGTGTATGGATTAATGACTGGTGGAGTCAAGCACCTCTTATACATTTTGCAAACTATAAATATCAGGTTCAAGTATTTACAGCTGGTTAACCTGGGAGGTATGACATTTTTCGAAAAATGTTCAGTAAATTATATTATTATCGAACAAATGTAAATGTCTATTTCTTATACAATATTAATCAGTACGTCATATAGGTAATGCCATTTTAAGTAAATTATTCTGGTGGTAAATAAATTTTAAAAATCAATATTACTGTTGGAAAAAAATCAATAATTTGATTAAGTGGGGCATAGTGAGCGAAGCCCTCCACATCGAGATGTATTAAAAAAGTTGTATCCTCCTCCTCCATTGTCTGTGCTACAGATACACCGTGGTTCATCGTTAAACATAAATTAAACAGGTATATAATATAATAACGGTTAGTCTTACCAAACAGTTATTCGGTTCACAAATAGCGCATACTAATTAATATTATGAAAATTCGCAGATGGTTTCAAGCAAAATATTCAACTTTTGTAGGTCGAAAACAATAATGATTATATAATGTATACTATTACGGTTGTTATCATCTTCGAAAATTGTACGTGAAAAATGAAAATATAGGTATACCTAATGGCTAATTTTATGTGTTGATATAAAGCCGGTGACATTCATCGTGTTCAAGGGTTTGTCTCTTGTTTATTTAAAACACACACACACACACACACAGGCATCATAATGATTAGGTATTAGGTATAATATTATACAGTAGGTGTTGTAGTTGAAGTCAATGTATAATGCGTATAATATAAGTAAATTATACCTAAAAATTTATTATCTTATCAATATTTCTTATATTGTGTTATTCAACAAGGATGCCACATGCTTAAAAATAAAATATAAGATAGAATAAAAAAAAAATGTCTCGTATTTTCTATTTTGTATTTGCAGAGGTACTCCAGTTCAAAGTGATGACCACTCGTCATAATCACGGTCCTCTGGTCTTGAGTGGAAATTATCCATCACACATGACTCGTAATATATTATATAATATTAGACATACTATATGGGAGTTCCGTTGATTTCTTCTCAGATTTTCTCGAGATGAATAATTCATGTGATAGGTCGTAGGTGCACGCGGGAAATGGGTTAAGTCAACATTTGGTGTGAAATTGTATTACGAGTGTATTTACAGAACAAAAATACAGAAACAAATATTTTCCACCGTCTGTTCTATAAACAATTAAAGCTGTGCTGCTGTGCTATTGCAACTGTAATAGTCATTGTGTTGTTTAGAAGTGGTTTAAAGACTATATAAAATGTGATTTTAAACGAGTAAAATACTAAGATACTCTATTGCTCAGGGACTTAATATATTTTTATTTTCAGTTAGAAAAGATTGCAAATGATAAGTTTTTATTACATTTTTTACCAAAGACCATTATAATAACTTACAATAACAGGAAGGTAACCTAACATGGTGTAATATAAGACAGTATCTACAGCGCTAAAAATATTACCTATAAGTCTGAAATGCACATAGATTATTATTAGATTTGAAATATTTTCGTTTTACTCACTTCTAATATTATATTATTCTACGGGATACAATATTGGTTTTAGCTTTGCACTTATAGAGTAGGTTTTTTCTATCAACAATTGTTAACAAGGAACCATTGAGATCTTCAAGGTTCTTTGCACCTGTCTGTTTGAAGTTTTTCAATTTCCAGATTTTTCATTAGAGTGGTAACTATTTGATTTTCTACAGTAGCTTAAAAACGTAAAAATGTAAAAATACAAAAATGCAAAATGAAAGAAGAAAAAATAAAACTATATTTTAGGATTTTCTAGGCATAATATGATTTAAATAATATTTTGGGTCATTTTGTACTGATTATAGAAATTTAAAATTTGTCTTAATATTTTAGATTCTGAGCGATAAATTATTGATTTTACTATGATGATATTTTGAGTGTTTTATTTTTTTATGATTGTTATCACCTTTAGAAGCAGTCAAATTGCTTTGATTTTCGACATCATCATCTTTTCTGGCAGGAAAGTGAATCTAGTTATTACTTTAGACATTACTAACCACTGTGTGACGGGGAGTTATAAGACCAGCACCTCGGGGGTTTTTACACCTTTAGCCATATGTCTCGAGGGTGGCTCCTTCACGCCTTTGGGTGACGCGGAAACATCCCTCCGACGGGTTACGTCAGGGCGCCCTGGCGCCAGGCTGACGGTCCCCCGCCGGCTACTCTCGTACGAGATAGATCGGTGGGTTTCGTATAACCGCGTCGGCGAGCGCTGGATTCGACCCAGGCAAATAACTCCCCTTCTACTAAGGCGCTATTCCCAGCAGCCCCCGCGAGGCCATCCACATATGTCGCGAACGCGCGGCCGGCGGGCGCGAGCACTCGAGGTACACGCGCACGTCGGCCGGACGCACGCCACACATTACTTTAGACAGTCAAAACTAACAAATTCTCAGTAGTTTTCAAAAGCTTCGGGAACACAAAAAACAAATTAAAGATAAACGTGGATTTTTATGCAAAACCAATTTTGTTTAGACTTTTAGAGACACTTGAAATTTGAAATTTTTTTCTATAAATATCAATAAATCAACTGTTGTTGGGTCAGGTTCCTCATAAGTTGTTATAATAGCAGTTGAAAAATATTAAAGCTGCGTACACATAATTTTTTTTATAAACAATTAAAGTTATATTTTGACCAAATACAATAAAATCTTGAAAATTTGAAAATTATTTTGTAATTAAAAATGTATTAAATGTTCAATTTTTATAGCTAAGGGTTGAACATTTAAAACGAGGTTCAAGTAATTCATGCTGTAATCAAAAAATCTAAAACACGTATAATCCCAGTTTTTTTTATAGATATTTTGTGTTCAAATTTGGACGAAATTAAATATTCAAACGAAAAATAAAGAATTTAGTTAGCTTTCAATTTTATTATTATTTAAACATATTAGTAGTGGGTACTTTAAATGTATTAAGTATATTATTATAATGAATACGCACACAATGACTTTTTAAGATGCAACTTTTTTAGATTTTCTTTTGTAGTACTGTATTATACTAATGTCTAATGGCAAAATAACTTATTTCAATATCAATTACTTATATCGTAAAGTATTCTTAGTAATATAATAGGTCTTCGCTCAGAATCGTTTTTTATATACCTACAATGATTATATCATTTATATAATTTAATTTAAATTTATCACATCCATTATAGCGACCACTCTTTAGACACCTAATGTACAGCAGAGCGGTATCATTTTTTTAGTTTAAATTTGGAAAAAAAATTATGTTAAAGTTTAAACAAAGAATAACAATTTAAATTATTTTGTTGCAATTTAAAAAATATTTATCGTATAGGAAGTAGAAACTTTAAACTTTTCGTTATTACGTATGATATATTTTCTGTACATAATTGAAAAATATTTAGTCATTTAAATCTTTTTAAACACATTTTAAGCTTTATATATTATATCACAAGAATATATTTATTACACCGATCTATTGTACGACGGCATTGC
The DNA here is from genome assembly GCF_019925205.1 of Metopolophium dirhodum. Lineage (NCBI taxonomy): Eukaryota > Metazoa > Arthropoda > Insecta > Hemiptera > Aphididae > Metopolophium > Metopolophium dirhodum. Next base: position 127,138,372 of record NC_083560.1, read on the forward strand.
CTTATTATAATAACAATGATACATGATAATATAATATTATAATTTTTATTATAAAATATATTTATACATGTGAATTTTTGGCAACAATTAGTTATACCTAACGTCTTACTATGATTTAAATAAATAAATGAAAATATCTTTTGAAGTAGGGTGTAACAGACACCGGTCTCCACTCATAGAATCCTTTTTCGTATCCAATGAGCTTATGATTTATTATCAAATTCAAATTTAATACATCCTTTACAGTCCTTGACCTAGTCATTGACGAAGTACATTCAAAACCAGCTATACTACAAAGCAGAGCGATTTTCCTGGTATTTTCTATTTAAAATCAAGATAAAATGCAACTTTTAAAGTTTTAATATTCTTCTCATTTATACAATTTTTACAACTTTTTAGTCATTAGGATTTATGACATTTTTATTAAATTAAAAATAATATTAGCTTATATCATTGTATAATATGGAGAATAATACTATTATAATACATTTCCCAAAAATAAATATCCATTTTATTATGATTCAATGCACGTCGGACTTTAAATATAAAATCGTCAACGTGGAATTTGAATATTAATTAAATTGTCATCATTGAAAATTATAGGACGCGATAGTTATTAAATTGTTAATTATTTATATGTGCCTACAGAATATCACTTTGCCGAATAAATAATATATAAATAAATATATGTATAATATAATAAAACGTATACATACCATATTTTATATGTTTGTGCATATTATTCAGTTTGCATTTATATTATATGGATTTTCCAGTAAATGGCAAACAAATGATGTTCGCGTAATAATATACCTACCTACCTACTACACCTATTACCTATAATGAAATACTATGATGTTTATTAGAGTTAGCTCGTGGAACAATAACAATTTCAATTAATTCACAGTTAATTACATGTGGTACACCGCAGCCTGCAGTATGCATTATGCGCTGAACGCCTAAAGGGATCCACAAACACTATACAACAGTCTCCTGTCCCCGAGACCGGAGACGCATTTAAATCAATAAATTTGAATATCTTTTTGGGATAAACCCTGCGTAGTAGGTACTGAGACGCGTCGCGAGCTCTGCGTATTATTATAATATTGTAGGCGTGGCATTCTGCTCCGTCAGTGAAAATCACTGTTCGGCTTTTTTTCCCCACTGGTTAGGTTAGGTTAGTTATAATATTATAATGAGCTACCAACGAGTGTCGATTAGCTACAGGTTTGTCGAGACGTATTTTACGCAGCAAACGAATTGCGTCCCAAGATCCCTTTTTCATACGAATTGCGTCCCGATAATATTTAAAAACTATACTAATTGCCAAGGCTGGGCAAGTTAATGATTTTTTTTAACTCAGTCAAGTTAAGTTAATACGCACCAATAACAAAAAGTTAAAAGTTAAAAGTTAATTTAACTATAGGTTAACTCAGTTAAGTTTAAGGTTAATACACACTTTTTGTTAACTTTTTATTAAGTTAAAAAAAAGTTAATTTGTTTAAAAAACGCTAGTACTTAATTTTTTTCCAACCCAAAACTAAATTATAGGATATAGTGTTTATACATCATACAGTATTTCCATATAAGTTAGATTCGAATGATATAAATTTTTAACTTTAAACAATTTACGATACATTTTTTTTTTTTTTGACATGAAAACGAAATAGACTGAAATAGTGAAATATTATAAAATTAAAAACAAAATAAATTAACTTAACTTACTTCTTAAAATGAAAAATTAACTCGTTAGTTTCACGTTAGTTAAGAAAGAAAATTAGTAAGTTAACAGTCAGTTAATGAAAAGTCAAAAGTAACTAGTTAAGTTAAAAAGTTAAGATAAAATTAACTTTTTAACTCGTTAATGCCCAGCCTTGCTAATTGCGTCCTACGTATAAACTGTTGAATGAAAGAGATTAACAAAATAATCCGAACAATGTTAAGTTGAATTAATAAAAAAGATTTTTAATACAGTGAACAACAAACATATAACAATACAATAATTTGTGGGTGATAAATAAATTATTATTAAATAAATAAATAAATTATAATTTAATATTTCAACAAATACATTATTTTCCTTCCCATTTAATACAAACTTAGGACAGTCAATAGCAACATTAAATATTATATTGCTAAAGGTAGGTTAAAAATATGGTTTTTAATCATTTCGTAATTATGTACATCGAAAATATTATTTTAATCGTTAAATATAAAAATAAAAGAATAATTAAAAAAATAGCAAAAAATATAAGTTATATGTGGGTATGTAAGTTATATTATATAATATGTTATTATACAATTATTTATAGCTCGGTAAAAATTTGAATGATACAGTTTTTACATAATCAAAACGTGTTATTTTGTTCGTCGTATTTAATCATTTGTTTTCTTAAAAATTCTTGGTTTTCACATATTTCACGTCTTATTTTCTTTATTTGACTACTGCTGCGAATTTTTATGTAAGTATCTTTTTGGACGTTTTTAAGTACATCAATAAATTTGTAGATATTTGGATGAGCAGAATAAAATATACCGTTACATTTTGAATGGAAATCTTCACAGCTATTTTGAGGGCTAATCATAGAGATCGTCTATTGCCTTTCGTTTTAAATTATTGCTTAATTTTTGTCTGTTTAATATTTCTACAGAATCGTTTTCATGGTTATGTTCAGTAGGACGTTCAAATATTTCATTTTTGTCGTTTAATTTAGCATAGGACTTACATGTTTTTTTGAAACACTTCCAACGTTGTATACCTATCATTTTTCAATAGTTTATGAAAACAAAATTTAAAATCGTTTATAAAAATCAATGTTTTATTTTTTTCACTAATCATAACATCACTCACAATCAAACTCATATATTTAAATAGAAATAGAACACCGCACAATTGACAACGAGACGAGAAAGACATACTAACTGATTACATTTATTTCATAAGTACTCATATAGTCATATCGATTATTGATTGAGATTATCAAAGGTATCTCATATCAGATAATCGGGACGCAATTAGTATAGTCGTATCGAAAACCCGGGACGCAATTAGTATGTCACAAATCGCAATTTTTATATCGGGGACGCAATTCGTATGCAGCCGTAATTTATACTAAGTGTTCATTGACAGCGGCGTGCTCAAGTGGGTGGGGGGGGGGACTATACCCCTCCTCCCATTTGCCATAAATCCCCTTATTTGTGTCTTTGGTACTACCATCATAATTCATTTAAATATATTATGTATGGTAAAATATTATATTATAATGTTATCTATTGTCATAACTTATGCGACAAAATAATTTATTAGTAGTAAGTTATTACTTATGACACCCCCCCCCCCCCTCGGGGGCACGCCACTTTTTATCGTATTCTCTGTGGACTGTGGACGTCGGTTTTCGACAATGCACACCGATATTTCACCGGTATATACACAGTTATTTCACGCTTGCTGCAGCAGTGGTCAACGGTTATCAAAGTAAATTATGTCAGAACTAAAGAAAAAAGAAAATACAACATATTATACATAAACGTAGGTCCAGTTAACGGTTCGATATAAAACAAAAAAAAAATGGTCCAGTTGATGAAAACAATAAAAAAAAATAGCATAACTGTACTAGTATAAGTGTAGGCTTCAATTGGAGGGGTGACAAATCACTCGTATTACGATATAGGTACTTACTATAAATAAAAAACGTTCATAGGATCGATCTGCAGCAACGGCAGCCAAATGTAGGTATGACCCGTCCAGTTCATCTAGACACTCGGCAACCGTTACAATTTTTAAAAAAAAATGTGGACCAAAAACAAAATTTTTTTTGATACCTAGCTATAATATAGTTTTCGGACAACTGTTTTTTTAAAATCCTAACGGTTGCCGATTGCCGAGACGAACTGGATGGTTTATGCATGAGGTAAAACATTACTTCATATAACAATTATCTAATTTAATATGACTGATGTACCCATTATCAACATCATATATTTAAATATTTTAAATTTTTAGATAATAACGATTGCGAACGACTTTTCTAAGGTTTTTTTTCATTTGAAGGTTATTAACGATTATTACCCAAGTTCAAAGGTTTTTATTGACACTGCGCGTATAATATAATGAAACCATTCAGGGACAGATTAACTTCCTATGTATTTATATATATGTATCCCATTATAGACTGTGGAGCGATTATGTACCGATATAATAGTACCGCGGTTGTATAATGTCGCATAATTGTTAATTTCATTGAATATTATAACGCTCGTTAAACCGATATTATACATTAGGTTTAAACAAACGGGCGAGGAAAAAACCGATCGACGAGCTCGAGATTCAGTCAATAAATGTTTTGTGCAAAAACAATATTAATTTATCGTCGAATCACCTGCAGTCACCATATGTGGTACCGAACGAATCCTCTGGTTTTGAATATTGTCGTATTTTTTTCACTACTTTTTTCTGGTTACGTTAACTACTATATCGAGCGAGGAAATCTCCGTCGATTTTGAAGCCTTGGCCCTTGGCTTATTAATACTGTAGACTCGTTGGTCGTGCGCCTAGTAATTCCTCCTTAACCATGCAATGATCACCAAGTGAGTGACAAGTCTTGACGTCTCGTGTTGACTGTGCTAAAAAACGGATTCATTCGCTTACACGCATTTTGAAATAGTCGTGAATATAATAATTTTTAAATATTTGGTTTCTTTCTGGACTCCTGCGGCCGGTTATCGATCATCTGCAGACTGCAGGTGGCTAGTATACAATTTGAAACTACGCGTTATCTATAATATACTATCAACAACAATTAGTATGAACTGTAAGTACCTAGGTGTAATCCACGCATATTTTATACAATAAGTGTAACTCATTCTATTCCTAATTTTTTATATTTTATATTATTGACCGCACGATTATATTAATATATTGTTTTTTAGCAAATTATTGTAATGACTGTTATCCTACAAACGATATTGTATTTCCGCACTTATGTGCTCTACCTATTATATTATTAAATATTTAAAATCTGTCTTGCGCTCAATTTATCACATCGATTATTATAACGGAAAAAATCTCATTAATATTCTTAAGCCATACGCTAATATACGTCCAGTGGCGTACACTGAAACACCCGCCCCATCGTCATTGTTATTACTTAAAAAAATAAATAAATATCTATCAAGTTTCAACTTATGTCAACTAGTAACCAAGACTTAAATTCTTATATATCTTACCAGAATGAATTCATTTTTGCAAAAACATTGTATTTGCATACCAATTTTCCTAAAATGGTCAGTAATTTTTTGGTAAAAGTATAAACTACTTGTATGAAATATTTTGTGTCGAATTTTCAGGCCTTGGGTATACACATTTAATATTTTACTACAAATTAATTATTTTAGTTTTATCAAAATTTGAACTTTAAATGCTTATAAAAAATAATCGTGTCCACGTATCGTTAGTATATTTTAGATATCTATAATAAAACTTTGTACAACATTTTTAAGCTTTTCGATCGACCAAATAATTTTTTAATGACATTTAGAAAAAAAAACTAAATTAATCAAATACATATGTTATCAAACTATTTTTCATTTATTTCTGGTTTTCCCGATTGTTTAAAAATATACTGAGCATTTTGAATTTTGACCTACCAAAAGTTCCATCTAGATCCAATTTCCTTACAAAAATCTCCATCGAAGTTCATGATAAAAGCATTTTATCTACTATAAAAGTTGAGAAGTTGAAGGTGTACAAACATTTTCAAATATCTCAACTAAACGTTTAAAATTATTAGACTAGACAAAATAAAAAATTGTAACTAATTGAAAAACCTGCGTACCTACGCCACTATTATATACGTCACTGTGCGTTTGTGTAAATTAAAGTATAATATATGATGATTAATATGTAAAACGCATTTTAATTTAAAAAGTATAAAAATAATGCACGCTTTGGCACCTAGTTATAAATTTATAACAACTTATAACTTATAATTCATAAGAAAATGCTTGACGAACACAAAATTTAATAAAATTGTTATTTGCAAATGCATACATAATTAAATTTGGATAATTGACTTTGAATAAGATAGAATAAGTGTTATTCATTGTTATGTCATCCACCAGAACTCATAAATACATAAATATAAATTATATAGGGATACTGATTATACACCATACAATTTCTGTGTAATTTAATTGGAAAGTTATTAATCACTATACCTACAGCTAAAATATGTAAGGTTGTATAAAAGTTTTTCTCTCGTTTGAACATGTTTAGCAATTGCCATCATACATGGGAAAAAAAAACAATTTACCATGCATTATTAATTAAATGAAAATTCGATTATTTTTAAATGAAAATTTGAAAATTTACAAGTAGACCAAATTTAAGTTTTTTTGGTTTTGTTAAAAAAAAAAGCCGGGATATGATATTCTAAATCGGTTTAATTATTATTAATTTCAAATTTACTTTATTCGTGTAGGTACCTAACAATTAATTTAAACCCATTACAATGTACCTCAGTACGATTTACTGAGCTTAAGCCATCATTGATGTGAACATAAATATATCCAAAACTAAAATGATTTGTATACCTTATTTTATTACTCTTATCCCTTGATCCCATAATTTATATAATATGAAAACACTTCCGAGGGGCTGTTCTGCAGTGTGCACGATGGTTAATGGTTATAAGCAAATAACTGAAATACTGAAAACCAGAAATTATATTGATTACATTTTCAAACAGTATTGCAATGAAAAATGATAAATAAATGGTTTTGGTTGAATCATAAATAATTCCAATATTATACAATGCTGTGTTAGTGTGTTATAATACTTATGGGTATTAAAAACGTCACACGTCCATTGAATGTTTGATGAAAACCGTTTCAAAACTAGTTAATATTTTAAAAAAAATTTAAGGCACATTTGTTCTTATGATTTTTAAACTTGAATTACTTTTTTTTATCATAAGACGTAATACCGAAAAAATAAAAACGATATTTCACAGTCAAAATTCTAATCTTTTTATGGAGAAAAACTGATTTATTATCTATATTATAAGAATATAAATGTAGCCTATATCGGATCTTTCCTTCGTGAAAACATTTTTCTATTTAATTTCGCTATTATATACAACAACTAACTTCTGTGGTACAGTAAGTTGTGGGATCACTATAGACATCTAGTTAGTCACTGATGCCGGATTGACATAAACAATTACTAAAAGTTTGATAAATCAATAGTGAGTTAACAGTTCTTAAACGTGATTTAGCATCCACATGATTGGTCCATTAAATTTTAGTGAACTATTAAATAAATCGATTTTTATGCAATCCAACAAAAATATATTAGTACCTACATAAGTTTAACCTCACATTTTTCTCAAAATTTCGCTAATATTGCCTATATCAAACCCCTTAAAAAGCTCGCGTGAACGACAATCAACGATCAAAACGCTGGCAAACTGTTCGATGAGTAGGGGTGGAAGCGATGTGAGAGACATTTCGGTTTTATACTTTTACGCGATGATGATAATGATGATGATGATGATGATGATGATTATGTTTTATTTTCATCGTTTTCTGTGAACACTTTTTCTGCTCAGAATAATGACGTGTACTCTATATACAGATATATATATAAGGCCCATCTTTATCGATTGTATTTTTCTATCATCTATGTATGGTGTATACATAGTTTCCGCGAGTTCCGATCAGAACCTTCAAACGTCTTTTTGGACGAAAAGATTGTTGTCCACTCGTAACAATTTCAAATATAATTTTATCGACACCGTTGTCAGCGAGTCTACAGCGCTGCATTATAATCACGTCCGGTTTTTTCCCCTCCTTCGCGATGACCGCAGGTACTCGTGAGTTGTTAAATATCATTTTTAGAATCTCAGTGAAAACGAACAATGTTTCTAATATAGATTAAACATTATGTGTTGTTCAATTATTATTTTTGTTTTTGTACGTCTGTGAACATTTTTTCGGTTGGGAGTGTTCTAAATGTTCTCATAGTCTCGTGTTTTTATTACTTAGGTACTTATTATAATGAAAAAACTGTAACACTGAAAAATGATGAAAAATGCTCCAATTTACGGCACCCATTTCTTTATAAAACTTTTTTCCGTTTTTACTGTTTAATTATAATTTGAAAAGTACCAACTTGAACATCCGCCCCAATAATTTACTATAGAAAAAAACTAGATATACAAATAGGGTACACTATAATATCTAATAAGGTGACCTGTCATGCGTACCTTGAGTTATATGCTTTTGACACATACTTATTACTTGTGTTATTAAATTTAAATTCTGTATAGGCACATTATATTTTTTCATTAATTCATAAAAAGGTTAGTATTTCATAACTTTACCATTTCTCTTTCTCTAAATCATACATAAACACAATAAAATAATAATTAAATATAATATAATTCTGCAGCTACTCATTTCACATTTATTACCCATGTACCTATACAATAAACATTATACAATCCTCAAAAGTATGTTTAATAATGAGATGCATATTTATTATTGTTTGTAGAAATTATAAGTACATAATAATATCAAATAAAATAGGTAACATTTGCCGATGAAATGATTCATCGTATAGATTTGTACAATAATATTATTGCCGACTACAACTCAAATAATATTGTAAAACAAATATTACGCGCGCACCTATTAAGTTTCTAATAATCATTAAGGAAATCATCATTACCGTACACACAAAAAAAAAAGAAAAAAATGGCTAAGAAATGTCAGGGGGATGGTGGGGGGGTCCCCGCTAGAAACTCATTCGGGAGGCTTAGCCCCCCCGCCAAAAGTCCTGATCGTGCCACTGTACACAACGATGACCCACAGTGGTGGTGGTGGTTATGGTGGTGGCGGTGGTGGTGTTGTGATACGGCAGCTACTTATTATAGCCCCGCAGAGAAACACGCATTTCACCGCGTATAGGTATAATATTATACACTTTCTCGCGCGTCCTTCTTCTCCGGACGTCGCCGCCGCCGCCACCGCTGCCGTCGTCGTCGTCGTCGTCGTCGTCGTCGTCACCGCCGCCGCCGCCGCCGCCGTTGCTGTCGCCGTCAGTGTCCGATTTACTTCCGGCCGACCCGACGGGCCACCGCGCAACACTCACACTCACACACTCACACTCACACCTACACACTCACACACGCGCGCGCGCGCACGCTCACGAACACACACACACACACGCGGACACGCACAGAATCGCGCGAAGAAACCCCGTGCGACGACGACGACGTACCACTACAGCGCACGCGAGCACGAGTGTCGGCAGTTCGCGAACGCAGTAGGTACCTATTTACGACCGCGTGAAAACATCGCGATTTTGGCTCAAATCCGCGCGAACACAATTTTTTATCCTTATCGTTATATTTTGTTGTTGTTGTTGTTATAATTTATTATTTTCGAATTAGTTTTTCGCCCGATAATTACCCCGCGAGTCCCCCGCACGCACCCCGTCGCTGTGGAAAAATCCGCAATTTCAAATTCCGCTACCTACCACCGAGTGTGTCGCCGGTGCTTTTTCGTTTTTTAGGTTTTAGTTTTCGCTAGTTTTCTACACTGTCCATACCTGTATAATATTATAGTATTATAATATAACGTTCGCCGACGATCGAGTTTCGTATTTTCGCCGAAGACCAATCACCGCCTCAGCGCACCCCAGGTACGTACACGCGTAGTCACATCTCAAAAACGTTTCGCGATTATGTATACATAATATAAAGCTATTAATATTATATTATTATTATTAAAACTTTAGACTATAATATTATAAAATATAGTACTACACTATTATTACTTCATTTTTTTCTTACCCACAGCGTTTAATCATTAATATAATTATAAATCGTTTTTTCATTTTTCGCGATCTCGGTTTTCCTCGAATCATTATCAACATTTTTCAGCTTGAGGAAAACCGTATACCCGCTTAAGCACACACGGCTGGTAGAATAGAGGTCTGGCGATTATATTTTGGGGTGGTTTAATACGAGTATATTATAACAAAATATCATAAAACAGTCCATAGGCAGAGATTTGGAAGGGAAGGGTTATTGGGGCTTAACCCCCTCAAATAATTCATGTCCCCCCCCCCAAAAAAAAATAAATAAAAAATAGTCCAAGTTTGATGAATATTATTATGTCATACCATATAATATATTAGTATTGAAATGATTTTTTTTTAATGATTTAAATTTTGTAGTTAATATAGTTTGTATCCCAAATTTAAAGCATTTTAGGTAGGCACTCGATAACGATTAAAAAGCTCAACACATCATTACTATTATAGTATTATTATTTTTTGATTATTACCAACTGTCACTTACAGTATAATTTGTTTGATTATATTATGTATCTCATTGGTATTTGTACGATCGGTAATATAACGCATGTCAAAGGACCAAAAATATTTAAAACGATTTTTGAAGGGGGGTGTCATTATTTGCAATCGTTTAGTATATTATTAAAATGTTAGCGTTATTTCCCCTTGTGATGCATTTAAATCTCCGCCTATGGACTTAAGGTAAACGCCGTGGATTTGGAACGGGAGCTGCGTGGATGGTGACCGGTTAAACCGCGGCGGTTGTTTGCGATTTCTAATCTGTGAATTACCTAGATATTTTGCGGTATTCGCAGTGTATCTGACAATAACAACGGACTCGATTGTCATCACCAACAAAAGCGCGATAATAGTAGCGGACCGACAGAGCAGCGGTGGAAAGGTTACGATTTTCGATCACTCGCGGTGCAGGCGGTGTACACGCTTAGTGCAGACTGCAGATAGGTATCGTCTTTGTTTTCGATTTAGTTTTGTTTGCGTCAATTCGAGTGTTTGCAAATTTAAAACCCAAACACCTCCTGTATATTATGTAGGTTGTCGTTCGGCGCTAAGGGTGTTTGTTTTTTTTTTTTGTTTCATCTCGTCATCATATAATAATATTATAATATAATACATATTGCTATGTACATTTCGTATTGTCGGCGTACGATATTATAACACGGCGTACACATAGGAGACATATTATACCTTTCATCGACAATATACCGAAAACATTTATTTAATCGAACCGAAATCATTAAACCGTGTGTATGAGAATAATAACAATATTATTGAGAAGTATAAGCGACTCGCACGCGAATATCGGTCGAATAGACTACATATAGGTAGAATATAATGTATAGATCGGTTATTGAGTAAGACCCGTCCCTCTGTATTGCTGGTAAACCAATGTCGATAGCTGTAAGCGTATAATATAACGTTAAAGACTTTCTGGAAAACGATCAAAGTGGGTATACACGTTTCAGAACTATAAATTAATTATTATTACAACTTATATAGGTGAAGATCGCTGAAATAATTTTGCCGTAAAATTCGATTTACCTATTGATTACTATTAATAATACAATATAAACGTCACCTTATCATATCGTATATAATATGTTGCAAAGGGGTTTATATTTTTACATAATGTATACTCTTGTATAGTCACTTCACCAATGAATATATAAATAATATTTGCTATAAAATGCTTTTTTTAAAAGGACACATAATTTGTATTTTTTAAATCGTGTATTCGTAAGCGTATAAAGTAATCTACATAATCAACATACTAAATACTTACAATAATGGTTATTTCATTTCACATAACGATAAGACGCTTCTGTTTTTTATTCCAATGCTATATTATAGTAAGACATATGTTAAACACAACATGTATTATCATAGTAATAATTCAACTAGGATCTTTTGGCTATGTGTCACATTCAGATATATAAAAACTCGTTTTGCGTGTAGAGAGGCTGATTAAACAAGATCGAATGAAAGTTTGCTTTTGTTCTATACCCCGGATTTGAACAACTTATGCTGCGTAATTGATTTATATTATTTTGTCGCAATAGGTTTCTTTTAATTAAACAAATTCATTAAAAAAATAAAATGTTTTAAAATACAACAATTAATAAAAACACGTAGGTAAAGACGATTTCTATAATCAATTATTTACTACCCATCTTCGACGTTCACCGTCACCACAGGTTTCCTTCAATTTTTTAATCGTTTTTTCATAGATTTTTCTTTAGACCCAGCCACCCAGGTATGATACCAGAACTATTTATGCACTCTTTCGTCTGGCGCCAGTGTTAGTCTTCAGAAATGGACAACTAAAACGTCTACATGCGTGCAGGTATATTCTATTGATAGTGACAGGTCTGTGTTTTTAAACTCGTACACTTATAAACCCGATATTGTTATATAAAATGGCATTAAACACTATTTTATTTTAAACAAGTTTTGAACAAAAAATATTTGTTTATAAAACGGTTTTCAGGGACTGCTCAATTTCAAGTCTATTACCTGGACTTTTAATTTGAAAAATAATTATTATCATTGAGTTATGCCACCGCCACTCGTAATCTCGATGTTTACGTCGTATACAGTTACGTTTGAAAAATAAAAAACCTAAAAAATAAAAACGTTGTTACCTGCACGTCACAAAATTATTCTTAAGTAGAATCTAAAAAAATCTTAGTGTTAAATGCCTCAAAAAACCTAAAAAGCTCTAAAAATTTAAAAAGTTGAAAAATATCAAAAAATACAAACTAAAAACACGAAATACGTAGGTACCTATATAATAATATGTTATAAAACGAACATCGCGTAGGACTTTGGCTTTGGGCTTAAGTGCATCGAAATAGCAGCCCTAATAATAATAATAATAATAATAATAAGAAGAAGAATAGTTAATATAATAATACATAGGTATTGACATTTTGCGACGTGCTGTTTTCGCAAAAATCGATTTCACTTGTAGTACGCCGATGATGATGATGATGATGATGATGATGATTAAATGGTTAGGTTAGATTCAATTCGACGATTTCAGACCCGCGGTTTGACACGACCACGACTCGTCTAACTGTTATACATAGGTATTATATTATTATGTAAGTGCACAGTTTTATTTTCCTCGCTATACGAATCGACTGTGAGCGCTATTGGGCGGCGGCATCAGAAGTATTCGGAAATAGGTATACTAATATAATGTATCTATATACCGTATAGATATAATATTATTATTTATACGGTCGCCGGAGTGTGTAATTGACCAGGTCGGTCAATTACTGTATGAACTGGCGCGTATACTATGAGAAATCCGAACGGACGAATCTGCAGTGTCTATATATATATATATATTATTGTATCGGTATAGGTATTACATAGAAAAATCGAATCAAATGAAAAAAAAAAAAACGTTATTGGTACAGAGCAAAATATCGTATTTTCGAACGCCGCCGCGTCAGTGCCCGGTGGGGACGCGCGGTGTAGAAAATTGGTTTTTGTTTTTATATAGATGTATACGCGAGTATATAGGTATATAAGGTATATAGGTAATGGGTATATATTATAATATACGCGCAGGCAGTCGAAGCGATTATTTTATTATATTAATTATATATAGTGTCATTGCCAAGTAATTGCCGTAACGAAATATATTATATTGTTATGAATTATTTTTTTTAACGCGCCCGCGTTATGGTTAGCACTTGTAGTCTGTAGTGCAACGCATATAATACTGTTATGGCATATATTTATCGAACAAACATCAGCTATATTCTACTGCAGCGCGTTTTACCCCACGCACCCCCCCCCCCCCCCTCCCTCGTCAATTACATTTGTTGGATTAGATTCAATTCGTACGATCCTTAACAACCGCCCCCATAATGGCCATTTTCAATGAAACCACGACGTATATAATAATATCATATAGGTAGGTATAAATAATATAGCCTATACATGTAAGTAGGTACTTATTATTATATTTTCTAAGGACTATTTCCGAACGTAATCGAATAAACGACCGGCGGAAATACTGCTTCGACGTCCCAACCAATACAACACGACTGTGTATAATATAATATTTATATTTTTATATTATTGTGATTATATACTATAATATTGCAGTACAAGGTGATTTAAGTGTATACACTCATTAGTTCTAAAAGTCTTGACTTTTTTGAAAACTTTTTTTGTTTACATTATTTGATTATGTCATTGCAATGTTGGTCAATTGATATACTAGGCACTCGTTGCTCATCAATAATTTGAACACTTATAATAAGTTACAACTACTCGTTCAAAATATGATTTTTACGTAACAAAGTATGCACTCCGTAAAATATTTTGCTTGAGAATATCAAATGAAATATGTATGAGTACCTACCTACGTATTGCTCACATACGGTAAAAAACTTGAAAATTTACATAAATGCGAAATTGTAAAGATATAATTTTTTTTTAAAAGTTATTTTTCTATGACATTATATAATCAATAAACATCTTGAAAAACGATAAAAACTTTTTGAAAAAATTTATTAATTTAGACTAGAAAAAATATCACCTTATATTATAGCTAAACGATTTGTTTTGGACTTCAGTATTGTTTTCATATAGCGGGCGTTTTAAAACTATTCAACGATCATAACGATAACAATATTATAATAATTATAAATACATTGCTTAGCCGTCCATAAAATTCAAGATTTTGAAATTTAGCCAAAATAATAATACACACAGTTGACAGTACAAAAAACACCTTATTCGCGGTGCTCACGGGTTTCAGATACCTCTGCAGCAGGAGCCGCATGTAGTTGGAGAGAGTTTTTAAATTCTATATAATATCGTCATATTATATAGAATTTAAAAACTCGGACGTCATATCATATTATTATCTTGTTTATTAATTTAAAAAATAGTCTATAGATTTCGAATTTTTTTTTCCGATATTTTTCAGTATTATAATAACTTCTACTACAAATCTGAACGTTACTTTAATGTTGTACGACATATATTTTATAAATATGATTCTGCAGTGATACATCAAATAGTTCACTGTATATTACGATGGTAACTAAATATCCCTGAATTACGTGGTATATTAAAATATTCTACATAATATATAATATTATTTACGAAAGGTGGTATAGACGTATAGTGTGTATAATATTATATACTCAAAGCGATCGATTCGAAACGGACGACTTTCGCGGAAGCGATTACCTACGTGATATTTTATCCATCCACCGACAAGGGGCATCACGAATTAATATTAATAATAATAATAATAATATTATATAATATACGGAGTGATTTTTCTTACGGTAAACACTGCTCGTTATCTCGAAAAATAATTAACGTTTTTTAACAATATTTTTCTTTAAATTATATTATGATTAATTTAAGTCACGGCGAAACAGTACTTTTGAAAATGATCATAATATTTTTATACTTTTAGTTTGTACTCTTGTGATTGACAATACACATTTTCTTAGTTTTTATATTCTAAAGTAGAATATTTTTCCGAGAATTTTGGTGTATAAAAATCGAATGTCGAACAAATGTCTAATCTAAACTCGAAGCACTTATAAGAAATTAACTTGTTCGACATTCGATTTTTATACATCGAAATTCTCGGAATCGGAAAAAATACGAGGCTAACATTTTCGGGATTCTCGCCTGTACCACACGCGGACACGCCCACCCAAATCCACAGAATGGTATAACCGCATATGGGGTCGAATCTCTCCAAATGTTATCAAAATTTGTAAAAAAAAAAAAAACCTCCGTTAAAAGAAATTAACCAATTACATATTATTATAATAATATTAACTCGTTGAATAATAATACGGAAAATTAGAAATTCGATTAATTTATTCGTCAAAGCGTTCTCGGAAAAACATTCAGGGTACCTGAAGGAAATCAAAAGCGTATGCGCCCGCCATTCACGAGAGTAAATATATTATATATATTCAAAAAGTGACGATGATGAAAAAACAGTGAAAAATATTTAATGACGTCTTTACAACTTGATATTATACAAAAAAAAAATAAATACTTTCGATATCGTTAATGACTTTCGAGATGACGAGTGGGGGAGATGCGTATTTCATATTATTATATCATTGTAAAAAAGAAACATCACCCTATACAAGAGCGGAACTGGTTGACCCGTATTATGTAATAATATTATAGTCTCCTGCAGACTCCGACTTATAATAGTCGTCTCTCGTCGACACCCGGCGGCACGTGTTACGACGTTTCGGGTGCACTCGTCGTCATTATTACGCATATAATAATATCATCGCATGTTATGTTGTTACATTATTACATTATTGTACACACGTAGGCACCTACGTCGTCGTATATTCGTCTATCATGTACATATATATATTATATATTATGTGTGTGGACGCGTAACACTCGCGTGTAATTATTATATTACATTATAATGTGTCGTTCCGGTCGTAAACGAGATTCTGGTTTATACCTGTACGTGGGTCGTAACAATATTAATGTGTACATGTGTATAATATGTTTATGTATTATATTATTATTATATTTTATACCGCGGATGTGACGTCTAGAAAGTTTCGATTCCACGAATTCGTGTGTAACGGCGGCACGGCGATAGTCCGTAATAATAATAATAATAATATAATATAAAATTAATATAAAAGTAGGAAGTGATTGGTACAGGATTTCTCGATCACACGCGGCGGTTCAGTATCAATCTTCTTTCGACGACGATCTACGACGTTCTATATATTTTTTTTAAATGAGACGCCCGCAAGACAGCTACACAATTCTCTCTAGTTGTCGACGAGTGCACATTGACAATATTATCAGTGTAACATTATTATATAGGCGGCGATAAGCATAAGCTATACCTAAACGATTTTGTGTGCCTGTGGTTTCGTAAGACGCTTTTTATGCCAATAATCGCAGTGAATAGTATTGGGGTGGAAGTGCAGCAACACGGTGTTTCAATATTATATTTATTTTTTACATTATAATAAGCCGCTCACTGCGTACCTATACCTATACAGTTTACGGTCCTAAAATAGATATAGAAAGGTAATATTATTCTCGGTTTACAGTTTTCAAAGAAAATATATACAAGGGAAAATTTATGATGGTCAGGAAATATTTATTAACCAGGTGCGGTATGGTTTTAAACAAAACTTGACCCGTTTTTAAGTAAGCCGCCTTATTAGGTAAGCCTTAGTAAGCCTAATTCGAACTCGTTCACATTATCATTTAATACGCATGCGTGGTGCAATACATAGCCAGTATTATCGCAGTTTTAAAAGTTAAATATTTATACTTACCCGTGTGTGTCACTTACCCATCCCAGAGGTCCTAATTTTGTTTTAGAATAAATTACTGTATATTTACTATGATATTATGTGTAAGATATACTTATATGAAATATGTAATGGCATAGTCGGTGTACATTTAAAAAAATTTATATGGGTATACGATGTATCCGGGTATCCCGCATGTACCCTTCAGAAACACCGCCGGGGATAACGTATAGTATTAATACGATAACGTAATATAGCACGACGATAATAAATAACACATTATAACGGTGTAGGTACTTTATAAAGGGAGTCCACGATGAAAATTCCAATTTGAATTTAAATTGTTTTTATTTCGAATTAGGTAGGAGGAGTTACTTAGGTATATGACACGTGGGTATTACATATTATTATAATAACCGAAAGTGGCAAGTTAATGAAAAATTGTTGAATTAACTTGAGTTAGCATAGTTAAGACTATACGTTAAGAACATAACGCTTTAAGTTTAAAGTTGACGAACAATATACCTACCTACTTCGCTCTTTAAGTGTAAAGTTAATATGGAGGAAAATTAAACTTAACTCAACTTATGCTTTAGGAAATTAAATATTTGTATCGACTAAATTATTAAAACAAGGCATATATTATGTATTTATTTACTTGTATTTAAAATCACTGTTTAGATACAAAGTGATTAAACAAAATAATTGTAATTAATAATTATTTTTAACAAAATGTATGTATTAAGAGGATGTCAGCGCACTATTTGTTTTCTCTCTGTGGCCCACGCGCAACATAGACAAAACGCATTTACGCAGAATCATTTTTTCTATGTTTTAAAGTAATCTTAGAGTAAAATCATTCATCACAAAAAAGATAGCGAATAATATTTTTTTTATATCGATTTGTCTAAATATTGTCCCAAAACAATTTAAACATCATTCAAATGTACACAACTTTTTTGTTTATCTTGAAAAATGAAAGTCAAATACAAAGTCAAATAACAATAAAATATAAAATCGATATGTCATTCCCTCAAAAATATTATTTTCTATCTTTTTTGTGATGAGTGATTTTATTCTAAGATTACTTAAAAACACAGAAAAAATGATTCTGCGTCAATGCGTTTTGTCTATGCTGCGCGTGGGCCAGAGAGAGAAAACAAATTGTGCGCTGACGATTTTAACTTGACGTATTATTGTTATAATCAATTGGAAAAAGCTAAGTAGTTGTTACCATGGATTAGCTATTATAGCTACCTAGTTAAGTTATTAAGTTGAACAAAATTAACTTTTTAACTATAGTCAACGCGCGCATTTGCAGACGGTAGTATTTATATAACTTGGTACCTATATAATTTACACGTCACGGCGAACGGTAGAAAATAATATCCGTCCCTTCACACGCACCAGTAACAACAGTAGTTTTATGTACATGTATCATAATAATAATAATAATAATAATAATAATAATAATATTACATAATTGTATAAGTAGGTGGAGGTATAACGAATAAAACCGCGACCGGACATAAACGAAATGATTTCGTTCATCGCGCAACGAAACACGCGGGTAAACAACATATTTATTATTTCGTTCTGAGCACATCACGTGCGTGTTGTAGGTACTACGCGATCACCACCCAACCGAAAGGTGTAGCGGGGATGGGGGGGGGGGGAAATCCAAACTGTCTAGACGAACCGCTGTGTACGAAATAAACCTAATCTAATCTTTTCGGCGGTGTATATTCGCATGATATATTATTATATTATTATATACATTATAATATATACAGGGTGATTCACCAAGTATATGCCATCACCACCGTTTTTTTTTTAAAAAATTGAATGATGGATTTATTCGAATTCCGATTTTTGGAATTTTGAAATATTATACTATTAAAGACCATATATTTTTAAATTCTCGAGAATGTTCGTCGACCTACTTACTACTATAAAGTTGACAGTGGACATACAAACTTCTGTTTTTCAAATGAGAACCTCCCCTTTCTACTGCACGTGCTTACATTATTTGGCAGATAATTTTTCAGAAAATTTTGACGTATCGAAATCAAAATTCGGACGAGTGGTTTTTGAGTTATGTGTTTAACATTGTGTACTAAGGTCTGGTGTTACATATATTTATATTATTCTTAAACCATTTTTAAGAGGACGTTGCACAGACATTTGTTTTATCCGTCCTACAAGTGCGTAACTTACAACATTTTACGTTCAGCAGAATACGTTTAACTCTGTTAGTTTAAAAATTAGAGTGAATTAACCTCTTGTAAAATAAATTGAATGATTAAATTATTATCTAGGACATCTCATAGGCTTTCTATTATATTTAAATTTTAACGCAAGTTATGAATATTTTAAAATTGTAAATTACTTGTGCATCTTAAATACTCACAAGTCGCTTTAAAATTAAAATATGACAAAAAGCCTATGAGATGACTTGCATAATAATCTTATACCTTTAAATTTTATGAGAGGTTAATTTACTTTAATTTTTAAACCAACGGAGCTAAACGTGATCTTTTGAGCGTAAAATTTGCCATGTTACGCACTTGTAAGACGGAGACAATAAAGGTTGTCTCTGTTAAACGTCCTCTTAAGGAGTAAGTATCATCCTTGGTATAAATATTTTAATAGCTTTAAAACTATTCGTTCGAATTTTGAATTAAGTACATCAACATTTTTAAAAAAATTATCTTTATTTTTGAATAAATAAATTATTTAATGAAAAATAAGGGGTGACCATGCTTGGTGAATCATCCTGTATACTATGCAAATATATTATGGCCAATAATATACCAATACACGACAACCAGATTGTACTCCAGATCGGAGAAGGGTTGACATGACCATTTTTCGGGACGATTGCGTTTCGACGAGCCTGTACAATTGCTACCTATATAATACTATGTGTACATATAGGTGGGTACGTCATAATATAATATATTATACCATAAGCGTGCAGACTCTATTTATTTTTGTTTTTTTATAAGTGAGCGCAAAATATCGATTCATATTGGTTATTATCGACATTTTACGAAAATGATAATGTGTAATAATATATATTTCTATACCAATAGATAAACATTTAAAAAAATTATTAAAAATTAATATTGATATTCGAGACAGATAGATGATGGACAAATAACAGGGTTACTTTACGCAGAATATGCCGTAATATATAGTTTGTTACGTAGGTATTCGTATTATTATTCAATGAGAAAACAAAATAAAGCAAATTTGTGTCTGTAGATTATTATAATAATAAACACAGGGCACAGAATAACTAAAAGGTCGTGATAACAGCAAACAATGTCGCCCACACTGCAAAAGTCTGGGGAAAACGAGAAAAAAAAAAAAAACAGCCGTGGATGTAATTCTACTGTATAATAGGTGTCGGAGTGTACTACGTAATTTAGTAGCTAATAACAAGTCACTGTAATATGGATAATGATAAATCATTGCATACACGAACAACGATTCTGAGCGGAGATGATCTGTCAGCATATATATTTCTAATGATATTTATTGCACATATATTTATAAAAATAAATAAAATAATTAATTTTTTTTTTTTAATAACTGTTATCAAATATTTTTCAATCAGAAAACAATAATAATACGTGAAATTGAATTAATTTTCACTAAATACAAAGCGCATACCTATCTAATAGGTAGTACCTATAATAATTACTAGGTAAGTATAGGTATTAGGTAAAAATAATTTCATATAATATTACTGTAGGTAGTTACTATTAAGTATTAACTTATAAGTCGGTATCAGCATTCAGCGTAGGTATCTTAAAACTGTGTAAATGGCTTGAAATCAAACTAAATATTTTTTAAATGTGTATGGGTACTTATAGTAAATAATAATATACGTAGTAACGAAAAACTT
Organism: Metopolophium dirhodum; assembly: GCF_019925205.1. Taxonomy (NCBI): domain Eukaryota; kingdom Metazoa; phylum Arthropoda; class Insecta; order Hemiptera; family Aphididae; genus Metopolophium; species Metopolophium dirhodum. The sequence goes on from NC_083560.1 coordinate 127,159,463, forward strand.
CAGGTCCTTGTGATAAATACATTTTTGGATTGCGATAACATAACTATACTTAAAAGTTATTTTCCGTTTAAGTATCCAATTTTTTCGATGTTTAAAGTTGAAATGTCTTTGAAAATGTGCTTTAGTATTTTTGGGATTTTTAGATTTTTTTTAGTGAAACCTTATATTACATTTTCTATCTTTTTGTAATTTTACCTTGTATAAAAATGTTTATCGTATCAATACACAAGACACTTTAAAAATATATATAAATAGCTTTAAATAAATGTTAACATTTTAAAATCTGCATCGTGTATAAAAAAATATAATTTATTATTTATGTTGTACCTAGTGTAATTTTTCAAGTTGATCCGATTAATACGATTTTTAGTCTGGTGTTAAAATTCTAGGGGGGGGAAGCCCTTATCAGTCATTCCATGCTACACATCTTGTGATCCACCTTTGACAGTTGACATAAATTACTATACGGACTCTGATAACTGATGAATTGTTTTCTCTATGCATAAAGCACATTCTAGAGCCGAAAAAAACCATTGTGGTTAACTGATGAGTGATCACTACAAATTTGAAATGTCTATACCATAGAAGTAGAACACGCCACTATATTTTAATATAATAGTGATGACTATTGTGTAACGATTAGGGCCCAGATGTAAATTCCCTAAAAACTATCAAAAAATGCTTAGAAAAATAACCAACAATGCTCTAAAAAACATGACCCAAATTATTTTGATTGGCACGCAAGCGTGAGTTAAACAACAGTTTAATTTTTGGCATTTTTAACACTTCTTTACCCTAACTGAACTTACAATAATAAAAATAAAAAATACCAACTTAGACACGCACAATAAATAAACAATACATACTCGAAAAAACGCGATCGCGTACCTAACTATAATATTAAAGCAAATATTGTGAAAACATATTTCTGGACATAATTTTTTGAATATTTTATTATTTCACAGAAAAAAGCTTATATTAAGTACTAAAAATTGATAAAATAATTTGAAAATGCTTAAAATAATATGCTCTAAAAATTGAAAAACTGCGATAGAAGCAAATAAAAGTTTCATTTTTAAAGTATTTGTTGTATTAAACGAGAGCACCCAAAAAATAATGTACTTTGCATTCATGATCACTTATTTATATAGGTATATCTGTAAGATAACCCGTGATGGTGATGGTAGCAATATTAATAATTAATAAATAAACCGTTTACTCCTATATATACGATCAGCCAATGACCAGTTCCGTCAACATAATATGTTCGTGAGTTAACATTAATTGTTGGTGTTTAAATCTAATTTAAATAAGAGGCCCAGAATGAATCAATTTCGTATAAACGCCACCCTGTGTTGTATAATATAATATTATATTAAATGGAGCGCTCTCATTCAAACTACACAGCAGTAGACAGCTCGGTAGATGGAAAAATTTCATTTTAATATACATACAACACACACACACACATCAGCGCGTGTCGTGTTTAAGTTTTTTGTTCGTTTATTTATTTTTTTTTTTCGTACCATAAAGCTTTTCCCGCACGCGTATATATATAATATGTATATAGTACCTATGTATATTATGTTTATGTATACCTACACGTCTGTCCTCTAATGTTTTCGATTGCAAATTCGACACGCGATATCTCTATCGTCGCCGCCGCTGCCGCGTTTCATGTAACTTTTATTTGTTTATTATTGTTTGTTTTTTTTCCCCACATACAACGTCGTGCAGGGGGGAGGGCCTTTACCTGTTTCTCGTTTCTAATCCGTTTTCCACATGCCACTCCGATTTCCCCACAGACAAAAACACTTCGTGTAGTTATTGTTTATTATAATGCAGATATATTATATGTGTAAGTATAACGTCGGTGGTCGGTTTATTTTTTTGTTTATTATGCCTGCAAGCAGAAACCAAAACCGTACTTTATTGCAGTAATAAAATATATAGTGGATGCCGATGCGGGCGAGTGACGGACAAAGTTATTGGTGGTTCAATTTTGTACCGTGGTATAACTACAACGCGTATACTCCGTACATATTATATAGTGTTACAATCTGTTTCCTCTCGTAACGCATATATCATACTGCACGACATAATAATTCTTACACCCGAACTTTGCTTGTAAGAACGTGTTTGCCTGATTTTTCGAAATTGAATTTATATGCGAAACAACTTCTATAAATGCATCGCTCTGCGTGATATACTCTGTGATTTTTTATCTAAATTTTGATTTCAAATATTTAAATGTTATGTACACTACACTCAACATTGCGCATTTCTAATTCCTCATGTTATAATACATTAATACTGCAGAATGCATAGATACACATATAAGTATATCTTTTTACCAACATACTACATAATAGTTGGTACGTTTTATTTCCCGACAATTTACCAGAGTAATAATATTTTATTTCGGAAAAAGATTGCATTTATTATCATCTATAAGCCAATAGAATTGGCAATGTGTATGTATTGAGATGCCTAGATAATAAACGCAGTATTACGTATAGAATTTGAAAAAGGAAATCGATTATTGCCAGACCGGCACACGAGACGTCGTAATACTGCAGACACTATAATATATGTATAATAAGCCCCGCGTGATATTATTATGAGTATATACTGCCTAATAAAATAATAATTTATTGGGTATATTAAATATAATAATAGTAATTATTTATTTAACGATCAATATCAATGATATTAAATGGTTATTATATAGTACATATATTTAAATCACAATTTTATTGTCGTTAGAATAACACTATTGACTTTGTAATAGTTTGGTGGGTGGAAAAAACCGTCAGTTGGAAATATTTAGTCAAACACCATAATATATAAGGAACTATATGAGTAACTATAATAATTACTTTATTTGTGAAAATAAATTCCAATTGCAATATATCAATATAATATATTACAATTATAATATAATATATTATATAACTGTTTTACTGTAATTATATAACCAAATTATATAAGTACGCCGAGAGATAGTCGAATAATCTCTCCCGCGAGAACGGAAAAGATTTCTCGTCGCCAAAATAAGTCGTTTTTTACCTTGTTGCGGTGCGTATAATAGTCATCCGTCGGAAGTGAATATTATGCAATACACGTTGGCAACAATATTATTATTGTGCGTGAACCTCAGATGCTGCAAGTCACTATACAATTCTGATGTATTTCGAAAGTTATCCAACATCTATAATAATTGATTTGTATATAGGTATACGCATGTATGTAGGTAGGTACCCATATGTATGTTCTATACAAAATTACATTGTATGAGTATATATAATAATACGTTTGGGTGCAGTTTAATATTTGATGCGTACAATGCACAATGCACCGCGATGACACCGTTCCGGTTTAACGCATAGTAGTATATTATATATAAGACTATAACTATTATATTGTCCGTGAAAATCTAAGGCGATGATAATGTTTAAGAATAAATGTATTATGTTATGTAGCCATATATAGGTTAATGCACATATAGATACTGCAGGTGGTACGTGCGCGATGTACACGCAGTGGCTGATCTATAGTGAATGGGGGCTGAAAAGAGGTCAACGTCTTCTCATCCCCTCTCCGTGAGCGCTCGAACGTAATTATTTCTTGTCGTCATTTCGTTTTGTGTCCTATAAACATAATATTATTAAATTGATTAGGTGATAAGTATTAGTTAAATTTAGTTTAACCAGCATACCGAAAAATTATGTCGTCGATTATTGTAATAATATAATAATAATGCTGGTTACCTACTCTGTATTCGACTGAAATATAATATTATATTATGAAGTAATCATTTTGTAGACAACTACAATATATTATAAGTATATAATACTTGTATGTATAAACTTTATGCTAATAAAGTATAGAGGTACGATGAGGAGAAAACTCTTCACATTTTACCCTTAAGCGATTTAAGCCCCATAGAACCATCGGTTATAAAGTTTTGCAGTGCAAGCCTTTTTTAATTTCAAATAATTGGTGGTGGTAGTGGTGGTACCATGGGAGAATGCGACATTGTAAGCAGATTACGTGCCTTATAAATACATATTTTCAGTCAAATATTAAAATGTATTTTACAACAAAAAATAAATTAATAAAATTACGAGGTATAGCGGACTCTGCCGACCCTTTAATAGTGTTGGATATCCGGGTGATGCATTTGCACCCTAAATCCGGTCCAAGACTAGCACTGCAGCTGTGATAGTATATTAAAATTCAATATTTTCAACAGAAACACAAAAAATTACATTTATGTTGCCTGTTCCAGAAATCCCTAATCGTAATACAGGCTTAATATATTTCATACATACCCGTGTGCTGGTACTTGGTACTAGGGAGGTATATTGAGTCCTAACGTAAACCGAGCACTTGTTTTTACAGTTACCGCTCATTATCTCATAAGGTATTGAAATTTGTGAAAATATTATTTTTTTGCATGATTTTAAGTCATTAGAAATCAATTTTTTTTTTTAAATAAAGTTTTTCTCTATTTTTTATCGTTATTAATGTTTAAGTTTTCAATATACATACAAATCGAATTTCAAACAAGTACCTATAAGTTTATAAACTTTAGTGGGTTGGTGGTCTCTTATTCTGTTCATGTATAATATAAACTAAAAATGCTTATAAGTTATAATTTATAAGTTTATAAGTACCTATATAGGTATAAATAGTAGTTTGAACATGGATTTGTATATCGTCCCCGTTCATGCAAAACACACCAAGTCCAAAAACATGATTTTTGAGTATGAGCTTTTGCAATTTTTCCAATCTTTAATTCCATAATATTATGTAACCAAATTTTTTTTTTTGCTTGTTTTAATTGATTTTCTCTTAAGTAAAGTAGTCATTTATAAATGGCTGTAAACAATATTACACTGTGAATTTTATTATTCTTATTATAGTTAAAATACAATTTACTAAGTTGGACTTAGTGACTTTTGCATAGTTTACATGGACTTAGTGTGTATTGCAAGTATCTAATTGTTGACCTGCAGAATCTAAATAATATAATATAAAAACTCATTTTAATACAATTTAATTCTTTTTATTTTTTTATAATCAATAGGAAACATTTTATATTTTTTCATAATATTATAATGATATTTATAGGTATAAAAAATGCATAAACTTTAACATTTTAAAGAATAACAATTAAAATAACATTTTAGAAATTAACATAAGCAATATACTTTAAAATAAAATAAAAAACTTTAAAAAAATATTATGTAATAACTTTTTTATTCTGAAATCTTATCAGAATTTCTTTCAAGTCCTGAATTTAAATTTAATTCTCAAAATAAAATAAAATGCATAAACAAATATAAAATATAAATTAAAATAACTTTCACTTTTAAAATGTAATTAACAGAATGATTTTAAATAAAAAAAAAACTTAATAGAAATACATAATACATATTTTTTATTCTGAAGTCTCATCATAATCACTTTCTAGTATAGGATTTAAATCTAACACTCTTAATGTGGATGGGAGAGAAGCATACCAAGCATGGTATTGAGAAGGAATAACATTTTGTTTGCATAACTTTTGCAAATCATTGTACTTAGCTGTTGATATTGGTAACATACTTGTATAGGCTTTTTTAAGTTGATCAGTTTCTTTAGGTACAAACTCAGTTCGTGCAGTTGACCTTCTTTTGACTAATTTTATGTTTATTTTAGAAAACTCATCAGAATAATCATATCGATATAGCAAATGATTTGGATATTCTTTGTCATATCTCAGTGTTTTTATTTTAAGCCAGTTTACTTTCTCACCACATGTATTTATGCCAGTATTTTGTAAATATGCACTGGATAATGCTGCCAAATCATAAAAATCATTATATTCAATTTCAATTACTTCATAAGGCTGAGCATTACTCCGATGACGAGAAGAGCGAGCATACTTGAAGATGTTTAACCAATCATTTACTGTATACACACTAGTGTACTTTTTAGCTTTTTCAATAGAGCTATGCATTGAATCACACTCCATCATAGAATGACCTGATTCTAAAAATTTTTGTTCAATGACTTGGATATGATTACTGGTTTGAACTATAAACATAAGAATAGCTGCAACATTTTTGTTTCTATTCTGGCCCCCACAAGTATCAGAAAAAAGTGATAAACCAGTTACATTTTTATCAAGTGTATTTATGTAACGGTACAAACAAGAACCAATTTCATTACTTCCTCTTTTTCCATGTACTTCTGTCCAAACATAACAGTATGCTTTATTAGGTAATGCCCCTTCATATACTGTAAAATTGTAACAGCAAAGTTTACGGCTATAGTACATTGGAGATACATCACTTGAAGGAATCTGAAGAACACTTTGCAAATCATAGGTAACTGTCACAAAGTTTGAATTAGTTGAAGCTTTTTCTTTGTCATTAGATTTGTCCAAGTTTGCTGACTTCTCTCGTTCTTTATGACTTTCATAGATCAATTTCAAATTTTCTTTTTCATTTTCATTAGCATCATTGTATTTAGCACAAAGAGAACATTGATCCTTTTTTGGTTTATAAAATGAAAGATTGTACTCTTGACAAAACACTCGTTTGTATGTTGTTAAACTTGGTGGCTTGATCAGAACTCTATTAGGTATTACAATAATAAATAATTAAATTCAAACTATTAATTCTACATAGGTAAGTAAATAGTATTGTATTTCTTTTAAAATAACTTGTATTATGCTTAAGAAGCATTAATGTTATAGTAATTTGTTTAAAATAAATACTTACTGATTCGGAAATTGTTAAATTTGTATTAATGCCAGTGGACGATGAAGCTAATGAAACAATGTTATTAATTCTACTAAATCGACTCATTGTGACACTAGAAAATAACGTGATTACACTAAAATAATAATAATATACAGATGGTTAACTTACAAGTTACATTATTTTATTTTTAAGTTTAAGTAGTTTAACTATTTAACTAATAGTTCTTATCAAAATAATATTCTAATCTTCGCGAGAAATAACTATTTATAAACTTCAATAAATATAAAATAAGTATTTATAATAAATATTTATAATCAATTTAATTGTAACCACTAACCACTAACCACGATTAAATACTTTAAATCGTGATTCTAACTACTCAATAATGATAAAAAAAATAATAATATTAATAATTTATAGATTAAAAATGGACTTAATTAATTTTGCATGTTAGTAACTATATCCTATGAATCAACTCATGCAGTCATGCACAACGCATTAAGTCCACGTGTGGACTTAGTGTGTTCTGCGTATTAAGGAAAATATCGAATGGACTTAGTTAACATTTTGAATTGTATATTAAACATCTTTAAATAATATTGGGACTTAGTTGAATACAGCATATTGTAGATATTTTAAAACTGAATTTTATATGACAATAAACCGGAAAACCCGATTTTTGGACTTAGTGTGTTTTGCATGAACGGGGACGATATATTGGTACCCGTACCTTCTCAGAAAAATATTCCACCTCGGAACTTTATTAAATTAAAGATTTATCATGCTAAAATATAAAAATAAAAATATAAAAATAAAAAATAAATGATAACAATATTATGGTATATTTTTTTTATTCACAATTTTTTTTTGACATGACTTAAATTATATAAAAAAATGTTTATACTTTTTGACATGATAAGTGTTCACTATTAAAAGCGCATCCACTCCGCCTTGTATTGAATATTTCCACTCTAGGTGACAATGCTGTAAAAGTTGCGGCGGCGCTCGGCGGTGGCACGGTTTTGTGCGGATAAAATTTCGACCGACCATTAGCAGCTGGTCTTGTTTATAGCAATTTAAACCACATAATTATTATTCTATGTCTAAACCAGCTACACCTTTACAAATTCCTATTGTAGCGGTCTGCGGAATATCGCCTATTTTGTGGGAGAAATTTGATCGCATTTCTCGGTCGTACTGTACGCCAATTACGGTATAGGTAAATACCGCATATAATAATATAGTCATTATAATAAATTGTATACAGTCGGAATCGAACAATAGCCGAGGAAAACGATCTGTATACATTTTTTGTATCGTACACCATACAACTCTCTGTAGGTATATTACGGTTACGCGTATATATACAGAGTGATTCACCGAGCATGCTCACACTCCCATTATTTCATTTTATAACGAATTTATTCGAATTCTGACTTTTGAAATATACCTACCTACTTAAAGAGCATATTTTCAAATATTTGAGATTTTTATACTACCTTAGGAGGGTCATGTGGCGATAAAAACTTCCGTTTTCAAAATAAGAACCCACTGTTTTACTGTAGATTATTAATTAGTGAACAATTTTGATGTAGGAACATAATTCAAAATTCGAACGAGTAGATTTTTAGTTATTATATGGTTACTAAGGACAATATTCCTAAAAAATTGTTTTACAAAAATATAAAACGGATGTAATATCGGATATAGTATTTATTATACTTGGACCATTTTCATAATTGTTTCTAAATATTAATAGATTAATAAATTTTCAAATTACCATATAGCCCCAAATCTTTCAAACCCACATAGGCACAGTATACAAACATCGAATTACGATGTCAAAATGTTCAGAAAAACTCAATAATTTAGACTTATCATCAATAATTTTAAAAAGTGGGTTTGTCATTTGAAACTTTTATCTTCACAGGACATTCCTTAAACCAGTACGAAAAATCTCAAGAATTCGAAATATGGTCTTAAAGTATATTAATTAAACATTATAAAAATCAGATTTTGAATAACTTCACTGTCGAAGAAGAAAAATGGGGTGAGCGTGTTTGGTGAATCACCCTGTATACAAACATATTAGGTTTTCGAACGACGTTTTCTTGTGAGAAAAGCGCCCGGAGAGGCGTTGTTTTGTTAAACTGTCGTAACAACAACAGCAGAAGCAACAACAACAACAACAACAACAACAACACCAACAATATAATAATATAAAAACGTACGCAAGTAGGTATAGTCATACAATATAATATATTGTGTGCGACGTTAATGCTGAAGGGACACGCGAGAATTGTTTTATTATTATCATCGGCCATCTTGCCACGTACACGCGTTATAGAATTATCGTCGCAATCACGATGTTTAGCCGTTTAGGAACAATAATAATATAATAATAATAATAATAATAATAATAATAATAATAATATAATGACGTATACCTACCGTCATTGTTACTATAACAAACGGGACAGTCTTGCTGTTCGGGTATATAGTCGTCGTTTACGCCATTCAAATTATTATACCTAAATCGTGCATCGACGACATAATAATATTATATTGTACCTACTATCGAAAATAATGTATTGAAAAACAGTTTTGCCACTGAAACTCCGTTTAAACGTCTTCCAGATAATACAATTCGTTTTTGCTGCCTACATATTAATACACTCACACGTAGGTCCCAACTGGTGAAGACTGATAAGTGACGACATATAGTCATAGCACGTACATACGTCGATCGACGACGTCACGGCAAAGTGCTCTGTTTCCTCATCGCGGCCCCTGTGTGCACTACAAAAATACGAATACACGTAAAAATATACCAATCAAATTACCAATCTCCCCCGATGAGGATTTTAACTCTGAACCAATTTTAACGTTTGATAATATAATATTATAAACCAAAATAAATTCATAAAATTCTATTTAATATAGTTACTCGATTGTTCAATAATATGTATACAATATAAATACAGAGGTTTTACTAACAAACAATGATATTATTATGATTATGAACAAAATATATATGTTATAACAGTGATTTACAAATTTAAGTTTTGAAAGTGATTAAGTAAATAAAATAAAACGTAGGAAAAGGTGAAAATATTATGGCATACAACTTCAAACTTTCATAATATTTTCTACCACTTTCTGAAAAATAGAAATGTGAACTAAAGATATGGGTATCATATCTACTCCCGAGGGCCAAGAATAACAAGAAAAAGGTCAACCAACACAATGCATATATTATTTACAAATGGTTTACTCGTTTTTAACATTTAGAGAACATGACGTATATAAAGCTAGCTAATAAAAAACTTCTTATTATCTTATTTTATTTTTAATAATTGTCTTAATATAATTAGGTGTAGTGTTAGCGTATATAAATACCGTTTTAACTACAATCGATAAAATATTAAAATAATGATAATAATTTCTGTTTTTACATTTCGGGAGTTGCGCCGGTCGTCTTCGTCCATCCTAAAGTTTGACTAATGTTCACAAAAAATATGCCGCCTCGCCCGATACTGAATTTCTATAACAGTAATGCTAACTGATAATAATAATATTATGCAGTTGATAATATCGCACTAAAGCGAAAAACGGTTTCAGAAGATAGTCGAACCGAAAATATATTTTCTAGTTTTTTGGGCGTCATTTGTTACCGTTTCCTCGTTTGTCTTCGCCGTGTATAATATTACTGTTATATACATACGACCTACCTATAATATATTATATTGTCTATAGGTATTATGTTATTGCCGTAATCTTGATCGCGGAACTGTTCTCAGCTCGATCGCCGTCGGTTAGTCAGGGTAGTCGAAGTCTTATAAATAACCGGATGTAACGACTACAATAATCGATCAAACGTCGGAGGGGTTTTTTTGCGATAACGGCACCCCCACGTTTTTCACCGTCGACATGGTATAATAATCGGTGACGACGATTTATCAATTTGCACTGCAATCGATCCGACAATCTACTATATTGCCCACATTGTATAATAGGTATGTCATTTCAACGTTTCACAAAATACGAGAGTTTGCGCAGTATCTACGCGCGCACAATGTACAAAAAATTTTATCACAATAGGCGTGAGATGTTAGACAACGGAATGTATTGATATTAATAAAAGAAAAAAATGTACCGGTTAAAATAACGTCAAAAATCGAAAGTAAAAAAAAAAAATACTAATAGGTATTAGGTATATCGATAAATTGTTTGTAAAATCATTACGTTTCCCCCGAAATATTGAAAGCACATATTATAGCTATAATATACCGTGATTAAAACCTACCTAGTAGTTACCTATATAAGATTTTTACATAAATAATGTTGAAGAATAACTTTATCAATTAATAACTAGTATTGGGCTATTCTATAAACATACATTTAAAATGTGTTAGACAATTATAGGTACTTTTCTACATTATTTAATGGTAACTTGATTTCGACAGATATTCACGTTCGTAAGGCTATAAAGTCCCGTATCTATATTTCTAATATTATTGTAGGTAAAACTATCGAAACTCAACAGATATTATTTTTACTGTTACAATTTATTTTTTTTAAAAACTAGGTAAATTGTTATTTATTACATCGCCCGATGATATATTTAGGAATTTCGATTAGCTAAGATGAGGATGTGATGCACTGATGCCCGCATCGTACTGTGTTGTCTCCGTTTTACAAATGCATAACGTGGCAGCACATTTTCAGTAGCAGTTTCAATTATATTGTGTTGCTAGTTTTATAGTTTTATATTACAACAAATGTACCTATTATCAAATTTAAAGTTGAGAATATTATGATCTGTGTTCTATCGTCGGTTTTTTTTTTTTGCTATTTTAATTTTAATATTTAGCTTACTAATAACTCGTTTTAAAATTAAAATTGGTAAAAACAACGATAGAACACAGATAATAATATTCTTACCTTTAAATTAAATAATAGGTAATTAGACATTAGCCAGTAATTTTACTGTGCCACAACGCCCATACAAACGTTTTTTAGTTTTAACACATTGCTATAAAACAATTTGTCATTCTAAACAATATTTAAAAAAAAAATAATAATCAACAATATTTTACATATTTTTGTACATTGTACACATAAAATAGAAAAAGAAGTTCAATAAACATGCCGGAAAAATGGACTATCTTAAAATAATAATAATTTCATCTTTGTTTATAAGTTGAATGATGTCTTCAGACAAAACAAAAGATACAGATGTTATTGGCTTATCGAAAATCTAAGTTTAGTTTTGAAAATACTCGTTCACACTTAACTTTTGTGCACGGAAGTAGAAGAACATATTTAAATGCTGTACAGAATGCAGAATGTGTTGAATAAACCAGCTGACGTTGTCGTTTATTGTTCAAAAAGAATTTGAAATGTCCCACTCACGACTCGCAAGTAATTTAAATATACAATTTCCCATTTGGCTATGGGCTCCCCAATATTGGAAAACATCCAAGGGCCCCCGGGTAGCCCAGACCAACACTTGATTCATTAATATATAATACCTAAATTAACTTCATTAGTACATTTATTCTTTATTTTAACATAATTAAAATATTATACATAATATGAAGAATGGCAATAGTTTATTTTTTTACCTGTGAGTTATGGACATGAAAGGTTTTAATTTAATTTAATTAAATTCCCTATTACAGTAATTGATATTTGTTAGGTGAATTCAATAAATCATAATATTTAATATCTTTGATCTTTTTTCATGACCATAATATTATATATAAAAAAAAGTGTAATCATATTTGAACTTGCTTCAGTACCTATCATGCGTATCTAACGTAAGATAAGCACGGTCCGGTCGATATCTGAGCACAATAATAAATTATACTCGAGAATACGTTCCATCATCGCGACGAGTACCCAGCTACAGTCAAATGCCCGTTTAAGTATTTCATTTAATAGGTACAAATATTATGAGTTAATTAATTAATTAATAACTGTGATGTGTTTTTGTTTACAAATATCACAATTTATGTAACGAAAATTAATCATATAAAGCAAGACCTATATGATATAAATATAAGATTTGTTAATTTAATTTAGTGAGTTAGTAATTAATACATTTATAGGTAGATACCTACACTTGAGTAGGTATGCTAAATATAGGTACCCAGGTACATCTATAAAAATACGTAATTACTAATTAATAATCACAGGAATAATATTATCATATTCCTGCTCTATTTCACTGGTGTAAATAGTGTGTGTGTGTGGGGGGGGGAACTTAATCCCCCCAAATTTCTGTCAAGTGCCCCTAATTCAAAAGTCTGTACTTCGTATAGAGCATAAATAATTTTTAGAAAATATTATAAAAGGGAGGCTTTAGTCCCCCCCACCCTCAAAAAAAATTGTGCTATTTGTACCTATATGCTAAATCTCAAAGCACGGTATTTCGAGCGGAACAACTGAGCGAAATAAAAATTAGTGATTCGTGAACAATATACGCAATAGCAGTTTTGCGTGTTGTAAGAGTATGAATTAACTTTGTAACACACGAAGTGAGATCGATTTAGTCCTTAGTACCAATTGGACTTTTCTCAGTCTTACCCTAAATACTGACCGTCATAGGTAGCAATTTTTTTTTTATATTATTATAACATTATACTAATATTATTCGTGATTATAATATTATTATAACAGTATTATAATAATATTATAACATTATCATTACAAAATGCTACCTGTACGCATAATAATGACTGTAAATTTATTATTATCGAGTACCTAACACGCGTATTATAATTTATAACAGCACAATTTCAAACCAACTTGGTTTAAAATGTAATACAACTCGCGCAGTATACAAATTACAAAGTTTGAAACAAAGATGCTAATTATATTACGAAACTAATGGTCATGAATCTCGAACGGTCTTTCAAAAAAACAAAACCAGCTTTAATATCAGTCTTTAGGCCAAAGTCCCAAATTATCGTACGATCGTTTCCAGAGCTAAAAACTCGTCGCGGAGTGTTGAAGCGGCGCAACTAACCAGATTATGGAACAAGGTCAATGATTTCACGGCTGACAGCTACACTGGAACGCCTGAAAACGTGTAGAAGTCAATGATTTCACGGCAGACAGCCACGCTGGAACACTAAAAACGCGTAAAGGTGACAAGTTGAACGGGAAACATTCCAAAATATTAAACTCGATATTGAATTTCCGGGAATACAACAAATAATTTTCGAGCAACTAGCTCGTATATTAAAATATTATGTTATATTATACAATTATTGTATAATAAATGTTATAATTTCCAAATGTTCGAAAATAAAGAGAGAAAAAAAAATTGAAAATTGCCATAATATTACGATTACCTACCTACCTACCTAGTTGACAAGTCGGTGTGCGAAATAGACGTACTATATATACATATGACCTATATTCGTCAAGTCAACCGTCAATTGTCAACTACTCGTGGCATCAAATCGGCACTTACTGGTGAAGCTTTAACAATAATACATAGAGCTTTGAAACATCCACGATAATATAAACACATATTGGTGCAATACCATACTAAAGGGAATTTCTTATTTGGAAGCAATAAGAGCATTCGAACCACGGCGGTCAAATCACGGAATTGTGAAGACAAATTATTTATTATTATTCGGAACATGAAACGTGAAACGGAAGTGTAGATCCTAAGGCATAATATGCGATGGGGCCAATAATGATACATAATATTATATCATTTTCATCAAATTATAGACGCAATCACACTAAGCAGAAAGTTCCCACCCTTCCAAATCAGGGCTTGCATTAAACAAAATTCCGTTTTATGTTATCTAAAATTAAAACGTTACATAATGTTTGCGTTTATCGTTATTTAGAATTAAAACGTTACATAATTTTTGCGTTTTTCGTTATTTGGAACTAAAACGTTATACAAGTTTTTCGTTTATCATTATTTAAAATAGTGTTGATATACCTATTAAATTAAAAAATAATAACTAACGCGGGTAGGTAAAGGCTCGAGAATACGGAATATAATATAATCAATTTTTGTATTCTTAGATTGTAGTTGCATGAAATAAATGTTTCTACGAAACCAATAGACCTTTTAAATAAATAATTTTTAAAATATTTCGTTTAGAGCTATTTTTTGTTCAATGATATAATTCTATAAATTACGTTTAGTGTTATTTTCCGTTTAATGTTATTCTATAAATTACATTTTGCGTTATATTTTGTTTAATGATGTATAATATATCTTGTTAATCGTCGTGTTTTGTTTTGCGGTATTTAATTTTTTTTATTAACGTTTACAAATTTCAATAGTTTTTTTTTTCGAATATAACGTTATAATCATAACTTTATTATAACGTTTGCAAGCCCTGTTCCAAATATTAACGGCCATGAAAGGAACTTACTTGAAGAGATCGATTAAAAAACGCAATCACTCAATGATTCAATGAATATTATTAATAATATGTGTACCTACCTTTATTATAATATACTTGTGAAATATTATTCTATTAAGCTGTATACAGCATGTTATGTTTTTCTTTACAAATTATAAATTTGCATGCGAAGAAAATTAGTCTAATAAGTGTAAATACATAATTTAATAATTTAAATCAGACAACATCTAATTCAGTTATAATATTTTACTAAAAACATTTATATAGACCTACGTAATTAAGGAGCGTGTTCGAATAATATGATTAGGTACTATATTCCTACCCAACCTCAAAACAAAACAAAACAAAAAAAAGTCTAACAAAAAAATGTATACATAGTTTAAATTATAGCTTTATACAATATTTTACAAATGTTAAAAGATATAAATGAAGAATTAAACAATTTCACATATTTTCGCAAAACTATAATCTTCGTAGAGCTGTGTAATTTAAAAATGTAGTTTATAAAAGTTGAACCACCACCGCCTGGCGCGTTGATAGTTCAGTATTTCTAATTACACGAGATACACTTAAATAGTAAAGTATGGTAGAAGGACATTTGCCAACCACTCCCTTCTACCCCCCCTTGCCACGACGACGCCGCTCTAGTCCATGGTATCTTAGACCGTGGTTATAATGCACAACGTCTCCTCTTGTCGTCACCCCCCCCCCCCCCCCCCACCACCCACACCATCGTCGCGTATATTCCATTCCATTTTCGCTCACAGTAGGAATGTATTTGTTATATTATAGCAGTCGCTGCACTTTTAAATTAATTTGCCGAATTTCTATCGTTGCAGCGTCACATACACACGAATATCGGCACACGATGTCCGGTCGTTCAGCGGTTGTCCGGGCTTAACAGCGGCGGTCACCGAACAGGGTGTGCACTTCAGCTACTGATACACAAGATCAAGGCGGGACGTCTGCAGTGATCCACAAAGTAAATCTCGTTGAATATCCATCATCTCGGTGCACTCGATTACGATAAGATGGCCGACAACAACAACGACCTGGGTTGCCAGGACTGGAACGCGCCCCCCGCTGACGGGCAAGTGGTGGACTTCTACGACGGCGCGTCGGTGTTCGTCACCGGTGGCACGGGGTTCGTGGGCAAGGCTCTGATCGAGAAGCTGCTCAGGTCGTGTCCCGGTCTGAAGAACATTTACCTGCTGATCAGGCCCAAGCGGGGCAAGGACATAGAGTGCCGTTTCCAGGAGCTGTTGGAAAATCCGGTAAGGAATATTTTTTTCCCCTGAAATTAACACACGACATGTCTATGCACTTTTTGTTTTCTCTCTCTGGCCAACACGTTTAGCAGAACCAATCGTGTGATGTTAACTTAAAAATTAGAATTATAATCGACCAATTATATCAGGTAAGAATATTATTTAAGCATAGGGCTCTTCATAGGATTTTATTGATGTTTTAATTTTAGTGCGAGTTATTAGTATATAATAACTTATTAGTTATAACACTTTAATTTTTTTTATGTGTGTCTGACGCTACTTTTATATGAACATTAAAAACCTTCAACTATTTGAGGGAGGTTTCTGGTTGAAACTTGAATTCAGTTAGTACCTACCTACTCTAGGGAGTAAAAAAAAAATTCTCAGTACTTTTAATTTTTTCAAAACAATTGAGGAAAACGAAAAACAAATTAACCTAACCTCTTACTTATGGGAAAATGGAAATGTTTACACACCTTTTCGACAAAATAATTTTATTTTCTTGTTGGAATTCAAAAACAAATAACCACAGGGAATTGAAATTCTCATACATTACGTATGAAAATCTATTAAAATTTTGAATTCGTAATATAATTATGGCTTTTAATCTAATCAGTTCAATAATTATTATAGTTCTGGTAACGAAAAAAAAATTTGAACACAAGTTATAATGTTTTAGGAATATTATAATTTAAAACATCTTTCCAGTAAAAATTGGTGTCTGGACATATACAGACTTAACATACAATTTTTGAAATCTTTGCTATTGATATAAATATCAATTTATTACCTACATAAGTTTATTTTCTAAAATCTTCAAATTCAACTCGCGTCAAGAAAGGCACCATCGAAATAGCACTTAAAAGGACGCTACTCAGATATTAATTGTTGTCTCCGTGTTACAAGTGCGTAAAATAGTACATTTATGCTCAACAGATCACGTTGAACTCAATTATAGTTTATAAACTAGAGTGAATCGACTTGTTATGAAACTTGATGATAAGAACAGTATCTGTGTTTGCATGTGGGTTTCTACGATAGTTCAGTTTTTAAGTGAGTTATGAGCATTTTTAATTTACGTTCTATTATATGCGCATAACTTGCTAAAAAATTGAAGTAAAAAAACAAAAACACAGATAATGTACTTACCAGCAAGTTTCATAATAGGTCGATTCACTCAAATTTTTAAACTAACGGAGCTAACCGCGTTCTCATGAGCGTACATTTGCCATGTTACGCATTTGTAAGACGAAGACAACAAATATCTGTGTAGCGTCCTCTTAAGAATACAAAATGTAGCATACACAAAAAATTAACGTAAAGTAGTTATTTGTTAGTAATTAAAAGTTAAAAGTTAAAATTTAATTTTTTTTTATTATTATTATTAAATATAAACTATTAAAAAAAATAAAAATTTTAAATTTTTGTTATAAATAAAAGATTTTTATTGTAATTTAATTTTTTCCAATTCGTACTAATTTTAACCCATTGTACTTAAACCTTTAATTACAAACAACTATTTGACACAATCATTTAGTATTAATTTTTTGTGTATGCTACATTTTGTATCCTTAAGAGGACGTTACACAGATATTTGTTGTCTCCGTCTTACAAGTGCATACCATAGCAAATTTACGCTCAACATATTATCACGTTTAACTACATTAGCTTATGAACTAGAGTGAATCGACCTATTATGAAACTTGATGATAAGAACAGTATCTGTGTTTGCATGTGGGTTTCTACGATAGTTCAGTTTCAGTTTTGAAGTGAGCTATGAGCATTTTTAATTTACGCTCTATTATATACGCATATCTTGCTAAAAAATTTAACCATCGTAAAAAACCCTCATACAAACACACATGCTCTTACCATCAACTTGTAAGTTGATTCACTCTAATTTTTAAACTAACGGATTTAAACGTTATCTGTGTGTAAATTTTCTATGTTACGCACTTGTAAGACGGTGACAACAAATAGCCTTGTGCGTCCTCTTAAGCGGACAGTTAACCTAATTGTTTGGAAAAATCTTAGATTATTAATAAAAAAGTAAATTCACATAACCACACTCCTCCATCAATGTTAAATAAATATTTCTGTTTCCTATAATATCAGTGACACTACTTGTCCAATACAGATATAATTTATACAACAAATGCATTTAATATTATTTTAACCAACAGACAGGTTTGTTCTATAACAACAAAAAATCAAGAATGTGTTATAATTTTCATTGATTATAGAATACTTTTAATAATTGATTAAAAAAAACTGTTCATTAATAAATTACGTTGCTCTAATAGATTATACATTTTTATCATGAATCAACATGTCCATAAAAAAAAATTGGCACTCGTTGCGCGTTACGGGATAGCTATAGCTAATGCAGGATAACGTAGGTACGTTTTGACTTTCAACACATTACGCACGTGAACTTTCAATATTAATATTTAATTAGTACTTATCTCATGGCACTCTATACCCATTACCCATATCTAGTACACTACCAAACGTAGGTAAAGTACCTACATCACAAATTTTACATAACATTTATTATGTCATTTAAAAATAAAATCATTAAAAATTCTCTAAAATTGTACTTACGCCCGCCGCAGCAAAGTCACTTCGACAACACTACATATTATATAATAATATCATTTTTATTCACTGGCCGTTTCTTTATTGTTTTAATATATTATTATCATAACAATTTCAGTACCATTACCGTTATCGCAATTTGAGACTGGAAAACGAAAACTGTTGTATATTATTTCACATAAGTATACCTACTGTGAATTAGGTACAAACTATTAAATATAGTTTTACAATTGGCCGCCGACACTGTACAAATATATAATATATTTTATCTATTAGGTACACGTACTTAGGGGGTACTCTCATTTAGACTTTCTCGTGTCCGCTGTAATTACACGCGCGTGCTTTAAATACCGGCCACATTAAATTTCCGTTATCGGCTTGACCTAGTATAGTAATTTATTATATTATAATAAATTAAAAATTTAATTTTTTATCGTTCTATTGCATCATGACACCTACGCAGGGTGATTATAGGAAATATCTGATATAGTAAACGTTGTAAATCGATGTGGATTCTGGATAACTATTTTATGCGCGTTGTCGTGCTCTGATCGCAGAGATCTGGGCCAATATTAATTTGTTGATTTTTCAGGATAAATTATATACATATATATGCTCGTATTATAAGACGTTCGATCTGTTTTACAAAAAAATAATGTTTTAACCCTGCGACAGTAGCCGAGGTACGTTTTATACATAGAAAATAAATAAATAATAATTAACAAATTATATACGACATTTCCAACCTGCAGATATGGTACCTAATAAGACATCTTCGACTTATATTTATGTCAATTATTGTTTACTATCTATGTATACTATAACGGCTGTACTCACAATCCACGTAGGTATTTACTATTTGTGCAAGCTAACGAGGTCTGTAAGTATAATCAGAACATCTGCAGATATGAGGATAGGTTACAGTCGCAATTTATCGGAAGTTTATCATACCAGTACCCATGATAACCTCATTCGTGTAGGACAGCTGCTGGTACTATATAGGTGCCCTATTTTATATTTATGATTATTAAACTCATTTCTTACACAAAAAATTTCTGAGAACACACCCCGATTGGCCATTCGACCACCGCGGACTCGACACCATTACTAGTTTATTTTCGTGGTAGATACCGCAGGTTTTGGTTTTGACCACCATAACCATAACTTCAACTACGTTTACGATATTACATTAGGCTATGTTTTTAATACCTAGACTGTAGAGTATTAAGTATCGTCACCTAGCACGATAAAGCGACACGTGGCTGTCTACACTCCACGATGGTGTTCAGTTGTAGTTAGGTTCAAATAGCACTGCATTTTATTGAACACTAAAAACAAATGTATTAAATCAAAGGCTAGACGACCAAAAACACCGCCAAAATGGTCCTTTTAACCACTGTTCCCAGGCTAAACCGTTGCATGTTTTATTGTTTTCTATAAACACTGAAACACAATATAGATATCTATGAAATATAGACGTTTGCAGTTTTTCAAACTCATAACTTTCCACTGAAAAAATGGCGGTGTGGGTGGGGAACCGACTATATATATTGTGGCTTAATAGGACGCGAGTGCACGTAATCCGATCGCATCACTGTTATTGTGTATATAATGTATATTAGTATAAGTCCCAAATAGCAGTGGCGTCAATTTGGTATTTTCCAGACTCTCGACGTATTATTATTAAATGGTGGGCAGAGGGTGTAAAATGCCCATTAGATGCAAGTCAAGGACGAATACTATATATTATTATGTAGCTCTATAATGGACGGCTGAGGTGAAAGACGGCTAGCAATGATAATCAATTGTGTAGTACCTATCTTATTAGTGATGCAGTACGGTATTTTTTTAGTAACGACATAGTTACATGCGTTTATATCAATATTATCTCACGATCTCGATATCGAATACCAATATCGTATCAGTTGAAATAAGTTTCTTGAAGGTTTTGTACGGGTACACTCATAATAAAAAGTTTTTGAAACTTCATTATTTAATAATATACCAGCACAGTAAAAAAACACAATAATAAATGAAATAAAATACGTGGAAATAAAATAATAAAACATAAATTATATTTGCTATAGTATATTGATCTGATTGAATCATTAAATGTATTTGTTGTCAAAATGTAAACTAAAATGAGGAACCTATAATTCTATTCTATATTGCCTTCGATATCATCGTCCATCGATATGTACTTAATTACGTCGATACCGAAATTGTTTTGCATCACTAAATATTATGTTTAAGACCCGATTAGATATTTAGCAGGAATTAAACAACCACGCGATTAAGTAGAACGTGCGGTATAGGCTTTTTTTTCATTTTGTTTTCGTAATTTTGGCATACAATATTATATGTATTACCACGTCATGTTGTCTCGGGACCACGTGTCTAAAGTATGTTTAATGTTCATTGTATAAATATTGATGATCGGTGTCAGACGCACGTTTGCTGAAAGTTTTAAGTAAAGTTTGTAATGTTCGTAAAGGCATCTTCGAAACATAAAATAACGCTGACAAGCAGCACGCAAAACTGTACCTACGCATGACCAACTACTTAAGACAAAATTCAAAACATAATACTGTGATCATAATACATTATAAATATCGTTACAAGTTGAAAATAAGTATGAGGAAATTCATATACCTACTCTTCGGACGTGGGTACTAAATTCCTGGCTCGCTATGTTCAGGGTGCTGAGTGGGCAGCCGTGTCTCCATAATATAGTGTCATAAGAGACATTTATAAGAGACAATATAATATATTATTATGTATACGCCATCCCCAAATGTTAATTCAACAATGAGCGCAAGTGATGGATTTAATACTTATAATATAATAGGTATTTAAAAATGTAAAACATAAAATATATTTGTGCTGCGTACAATTAATTTAATGCACACCCCCCCCCCCTCCCCCAACCCACAGACCCCCAGATTCTGTATCCGTCCCGGATGTATGCGTACATACATTATGTAATGTAAACGAAAAACGAGGTACGAATCCTTTGTATGGACCTTTAATTGGATTTAATCGAAAACTCGTAACATTTTTATTGACTGTTGGGCATTGGCACATCGTGTATTAAACAACACCAATTTATATTCCTACACATATCACAGCTATAAAATTGTTTTTTTTTTAGTTTTACCCTTACGCGTCACAACGCTTCAGGTATACAAGGTGTAACAAATTGACTCGACTAAGAAAATAACCTGTTTTATAAAAAAAAAAATATTTATGTAAAATTATGTATAGACTATAGAGACTTACGCTACAAGTATAGTATATATTTTTTTATTTTTTAAAGTACAAAATAAGCAACAATTTTAAATTGTATTAAATTGTTTTGGAAAAATTCAAAATATCTAATTTGTAAATGGAATTTTTTGAAAAATGTTGAGTGTTAAAACATTTATTTTAGCTATGGAGTTTATTTTTTACAATCTTTTTAAATATCAATATTTTTGTGGAGCAAATTAATTTTAAAC
Organism: Metopolophium dirhodum; assembly: GCF_019925205.1. NCBI lineage: Eukaryota > Metazoa > Arthropoda > Insecta > Hemiptera > Aphididae > Metopolophium > Metopolophium dirhodum. The sequence continues at coordinate 127,181,986 of NC_083560.1, forward strand.
TTAATAACTTTTTCAAATTATTCTTTCGGACATAAGTAATTCTTAAAGTATTTATTAACCGTATAGTTTTCATAATTTTTTCATAGATTTAACTTGTATCTACTTTTCATTTTTATATGTCAGGTTTTTATTTATCAGTACATCCTATATAGTAGACGTAAACTGTAGTTTTTAAAACTTATACATCCAATCGTTAAACTTTTAATGGTCAGTACTATCAAATGACTATACCTACGCAGTTTCATAATCGATTTTACATTGCACTTATTTAGAACCATCGTTTTCGAGAATCTCTTATACGAACATTTATTAAAACAAATTAATGTAAGTCATTTTCCAAGCACATAATACATTGAGGATACAATATTTAATATTTATATCGATCAATAATTTAATTCCTAGTCCGCGACGTTATTATGTAAATTACATTTTAATACAAATTAATACAGTATAATGACTAATGAATAATAAAGAATTTAAGTCATTCATAATATTTATTATTTATAACTTTTCGAGTAAAGACCGTTTAGTGACCACGGAAAAAATAGTGTTACGAACACTTTAAAAGTGTTCCAAATAGGTACCTACTCGAGATAGTATATTAAGCATATTAATTTTTTTAAACTATGCGAGTCAATATTTTAGAAAATTTAATTTATTTTAAATTCTAAGATAATTTATAGGCACCCTACACCCACTTAATATCGTACTATTGTGTTTACGGGATGTGTGGTTTTTCTTGCTCTGCAGGTGTTCGATCGCATTCGGTCCGCAGACGACGCGGGAAAAGTGTTCGAGAAAGTGGTGTGCATCAACGGTGACGTGTCCGACCCCGACTTAGGTCTGAGCGCTGAGGACAGGCAAAGGCTGTGTTCCGACGTGACAATCGTCTTCCACTCGGCGGCCACCGTCAAGTTCAACGAAACCCTTCGCACCGCTGTCACACTCAACACGTTGGGCACGCGACGCGTCGTCGACCTGTGCCGGTCGATGCCAAAGTTGAAGGTACGTACCCAGCAGAGGACTTTGGAGCTAATTTTTTTTATTTCATTCGTCGACTACGAATTAATGACGAAAATTAATTGAAAACGAATCGAAAACGTTGTCTCTTGTACGGAATCTCCAGACAATGCATATAGGTTTTAAACCTTTAGTTTGCAGGAAAAAACAGATTATGATATTTATCTAAATTAAAAATCGGTGGCGTAAAATAATGTAATTTTCATATTAAGGAGATGAACGAAAAAATATTTCTTTGGTAGTAAACATTTTGACTAAAATCCGGGACAATTGAAAAAATATTGCGATCGTTTCGAGCCAACGCGAGCCAAAATAACAAAATAAGTGAAATTAACAAAATAACAAAAAAAAACTTAATATATAGTATGCATGACGTTTATATATACATATTAACATAAACTTGACTGGTTAAGGCCAAGTATTGAAGACAAGGAACATTTTTACTTTTATAATATTATAATTGTATTTTAGTGACGATCGTTCGTCTATGTCAGTATTACAACTTTGTCGATTATTGAATTCAATATTATTACCACAAATTATTAATACCTTACCTGCCTACAGCGTTAATGCGACGAACAGTTCCGTTTCCACTCTTATGGATCGGTTTTCTACTGACCTATAAAGCGTACAAATGCGTACAATCGAACTCCAAAGGAAAAATTCGGTCTCGGTGTAGCATTATAAAAAGTGGTTGGCCATCCAATGGAATGTTGTAACTTGTAATAGTAGTACCGGCTTCGAAAAACTTCGTGTCACAATCGTTTTCCGTCTCACGAAAGTCCCTAGAGGTGACGAGATGGAGCAGTTATCCACAGGGGCGTAGAAAGAAATTTCTTTAAACATTAATATATTTGTTAGCTAAGGCAATTGCCCCACTTTGGCTACGCCCTTGATTACCCTCCCCCCCTCACTAGGTTTTTATTTCTGTTGTCCCAAAAATGTATATTAACATAATAATGTGTTGATGTAATGTAATAATAATATATAAACTATACATTTTAGACCTATATATAATATGATATTATAATATATTATTTTATTAAAGTTAAGAGATTTATTTATAAAAAAAAAAATCGTAATTTATTTTTTAAAGTATCCTCCCCTAGAAAAATGATAGCGGACGCCCATGCTCTGTTTTATTATTTTTTAACAGATGCGTAATATAATATTATAATACCTTATAATATATACCTACTTATAATGCTTTACTTTTCGTGCTTATGTAAGTTACACCTTTGCCAGTTTTTCTCCTCATATTTGAAGGACACCTAGCTGTAGCTACAGAATCCGTACTGCATACAAATTTAAAATATTTTTCTTTCAAAGTAATCCAGTGATTTCTATTAATATAGTTACTATATTGTGTTCAGTAAACTTTATAAATGATGTAAACGTCCCGTTGCTTGCCACCCACACGAGCTCATGAAAATATTCATACTTAACTCGAAAGACATGAAATCAATTCGGTTACCTAATTAGATGTCTATTGTTTGATATTTTCTACTTTAAATTTATATCAATTGGTATGACATGAAGTATAAAGTATAAATAAATGGACACAAAGTATTAAAATATTAGTTTTTTTATTTTATTTTTCTGAGCAATTCGGTCCAATTACGTTTCAATAACATGAATATTTTAGTATTTTTTCTTTCCTAAATAAGATCCAGAATTTATAGTAGGAATATAATATGATTCCTGGTAGTTGAGTCCCCTCCTACGCCCATTCCACAATAAATACGCTACTGGGGTGAATCATATAGACCGTAATAATAGCGTTTTCCATATTAAGCACAATTTATTTTATATACCGTGGAAAAGGTGTGTGTAGTAAACTTACTATTGAGAAATAAGCACGATAATAATATATTAAATATTAACAGTAAAAAAACAATAAAACTAGAATTTTTGAATTGATATTGCTGTCATTTAAAAGGTTTTTGGATCGCGTGTTTCGGGAATAAAGCGCGTGTGGTCATGTTATACACGTGTGCGAAATTGAACGATGTCATATTTTGTTTTTGTACATTTTAAAGTGAAATGCAGTTTTGATGATTGCTGCTAATGCTAAAGTATTATTCAACTAATCATAATAGTGACAATCGATCGCATTTTTTTAAAACTTGAAACACTGTGACAGTAAACGATTCGGTGAGTGGTTGACTATCTAAACCTTCCCTAACCTAACAATTACAATACTTCACACTGACAATATTCTCACCTAATATTGACAATGTGAGAGTAACAACATTAACTTCATATTTTGATAAGCAACTCCTCCGTGGATTTCACGAGGCTCAGAATTCTGATGTTATGTATAAATAATATAGACGACATTGCTGCGTGGACTGTAAAACGGTCTCAACAACTATTATTTTTTTCAAATAAATTGCTCATCGTCGTCATATTTACAACTTATTTCAAATTACCTATACTTAAGACCACTATTGTCTCCGACTTTCAAACGTATGGCATTGGACAATTGTGTTCAACATGTTTCAGTTCCAATTTTGTGCAGTAAGCTTTAATAATAGAGTAAATGTTATATCCTATTATCAAACTTGACGGTACCTAATAACCTAAACATTATTCTCCTGTTTTTTTTTGTGGGTTTTCTACGATATATTAATTTTAGAGCGAGTTATGACAATTTTTAAAAAATAATATCTTATAGTTAAGAGAGTAGGGTTATACATATTCATAACTTACTCAAAATATCATAAAAAAGGTAATAACTACCTAATAAAATAATGACAATTGATCTATGTTATAGTATGTTTTTTAATAATGATATTGATATAATACCTACATAGTAATTAATACCTAAAATATAATTTTGTCGTCGCAGGCTATGATTCACGTGTCGACGGCGTACTCGAACGCAGACAAGATGACGATCCAAGAGTCAGTGTACAAGCCACCTGCCGATCCCGGGTTCGTGATCAACTGCTGCCAGAAGATGTCCGAGGACGACCTGCGAGAGATGGGTCGGCGGATGCAGGGAAACCACCCAAACACGTACACCATGACCAAAGCCATGGCCGAGTGGGTGGTTGCCGAACAAGCGGACGACATACCAGCGGCAATCGTGAGGCCCAGCATAGGTATGAATAATGGATCATGCGTTATGCTTGATGTATGTTATACATTGTTTTATATAAGTACCTAGCTGCGTCAGGGGCCCCGTTTGATTGAGGGGGCAGGGAAAGGAGCGAATTTTAAACCTTTAAAAATAGTTTAAACAGTCGAAAGGTAACTCAATGTTCACGAGGGGAATTCTACTTACTAAAAATGTCAAGTTATTAAAATCTTTATTTGTTATATTGTTAGGTATTTGAAGGGAAATTTAATTTGTTCGAGATATCGAGAATTTCAAGTTATCAAGGTTCGAGTTATCGAGAGTCGACTGTACTAAATATTATTATAATATAAGTAGATACAATCATAGGTGCAATAGCCCAATTGTTTTGGGAGGACTAAAGCCCCCCCCATAATATTTTCTAAAAAATTATATATTCTTAGTTCTAAGTACTGACAATTGAGTCGGGGAGACTTGGCCGACATTTGAGGGGACTAGGTCCACCTCAATTCCCCCCCTTTATTTGCGTCAAAGTTACCAATAATAATAATGTATGATGAGTGATGATAATAATTTGCATTATTATTATCTACCTACACATTATAATAGTCAATATTTTTAAGTAGGTACCTATTATTGGTACATTTAATTGTATATGATTTAATTTTTAATCATAATAATGTTCAACTAATGAATTAATTTATTACTAATAATTTGATAATCATACAGTCAATTTTTCATGATTATTAACTAACAACTAGGTAAGTAAACTTAAAAAAATGAAAAGAAAAATTATAAATTTGAATATTTACCTACTACTAAACATCTAAAATTATATCTGTACAAAAAAAAATTCGGGTTGATCACCTTCAAAGACTGAAAGACGCCCTTGACCAGTTACATCCCTGTAATGTTCCGGTAATCCTGTGCAGTGGCGTAACCAGGATTATGAAAGGGAAGGGTGAGGTTTAAGTTTATATTAAACTTAAGCTGTTTACAGTTTTAGTATATAAATAATAGATTAATTATTGGGGAAAAATGTAAGAAGAGGGGGGGGGGGGTAAACACCCAAAAAACCCTCTGGTCACGCCACTAGTCCCGTGTACATGACCGCCAACATAATTTTGATCACGTTGAAAAACTGTTATAATTATAGAAATTAGGATTAAGGTTGTAGTTATCACCTTTGCAGTTTTATGGAGCCTCGTTAAGCACTATTATTTAAGGATCAACAATAGACAATTTCTAATCTCCTCGTCGTGTATTTATATTTTGTTAGTCGTAAATGACTATTGGTGTGAGTGGGTAACGATGAAAGCCACTATCGTACGCGCACGTTCACATGGAAATAACTCGATAAAAGTATAAAATGCACTATAGGTACGAATTTTACGGTGACTTCCTTATCGTTTTGACAAAATTGAAATTAATTAACGTTGTTAATTCTGAAAAAAAAGATAAGCGTTCAGAAGGAACATATTTTCTATAGATCACACAAAAACTGAAAACACTTTCCGTTTTTAATTTTTAGTTTAATAACGATTTGATAAAATCCATATTTCAAGTTTTTATTAATTGTTGTTCAAAATTAAATTCAGACCATGTAAACTAACTAACTTTAATTTTGTCGAAACTTTTGAACTAAAATTGACGGTAGTAGCGAGACTTCTTATTAAAAAAACACACCTACAAAGAATAGCTTATAATTATGCATTATATTAATGTCCTAGTCGGTACGAAATGCCATCGTCCACATTCCACGGTGCGTTTATTAAATACAAAACAGCCGTTCGTTTTGCGGATTTGCACCAGTTAGGACATATTATCATTATTCTATAGGTAATCGAATGAATCACAAGTTTCACAATTTAAATTTCAAAGTAAACATTATGACTTATCCATTTTGTATAAGAGAGTATATTAACTATAGGTATAACAAAAAAGTGACAGCTGTTTAATTATAAGGAAAAAAGATTTTTTTGTACCATAAATTGTAAAATAAGTACTAAATGTTTTATTCAAAAACAGATTTGTCATTTTATTAAAAACATTATCCTTTTTCAATTATGATAAAGTGTATTAGCGCCAAAACGCACTAGAAGCAATAATAACAATTTATCTGCGCCTACATTTGTTTTTTAACATAATTTTTTTTGTAATTTATGCAATAACCAACAACGGCAATGATTTCGAATCACTTGTAAAATACTTATAAAATGGTATTTACATTTTTAATGTATCTACTTACAATTGGTTAGCTTACATTTTTCTTGGGGAATAACATTAAAACTGCCGTCTGTGGTCTGCTAGTAACGAAACCTTAAAAAAAAAAACACTGATTTAAAGGGTACTGCGACAGTATTATGCAACAAAAATGACGGTGCTGTTTTTAAATTATGTTCTCAGTGACCGCTGCTTGGAGAGAACCGTTCGAAGGGTGGGTAGACAACATGAGTGGCATCACAGGAATCATGATGGAGATAGGACGGGGCACAATCAGGAGCATCGTGTGCGACCAGAAACTCCGTGTGGACATCATACCTGTCGACATTCTAGTGAACACGCTAATAACGTCTGCCTGGCACACGGCCACATACAGGTAAATTACAAAATAAAATGCCCAGATTAGTCGAATTATTAATAATAATTGATAAGTAATATATGTCTAACAAAAATTGAGAGAAAAAACTGGTTCGCTGCGTCAGAGTAGCGCGCTGTTTGATTCTTAGTCGCACCTCAATTATTATACTTTTCCTTGTCTACAGTATTGGTATTTTGCATCCAATTTTAAAATGTAACCCTTCAAAAAAAAAAAAAATAATAATGATGATAACGATTGAGGAATCGTACTTTTGAATGTTGACCGTATCAATTTTATTTTATTACTTTATAATACTTATTTTAATAACTAAGCAACTTGTATTTTATCAGAACTCAATGATTAGATCAAATTGTATATAACGTTTGTACATGAAATGTTTTCAATTCTTTAATTGTAATACATCTTGACAAACAAGATACCCAATAAACAAAAATACCTAAGTACTTCTAAAGTTCTAAATAAATTAAACCGTCTTTATTATTATCAGAGATTTTTGGGTTTCCTGAGACTAAATTGATGAAATATTAGTATTATTTCTCTATAATATTGACTGCTATTATGATTAACGTTGGTATAGTAAAAGGAATTTCAAATCTTTTTTTTTTTCAATAGCATTTATAGTGGTTTCTACGAATAGATTTACTTTGCATATTATGTTGATTTCCCAAGGCTTCTTCTCCCTAGTTTTAATTCCATAAAATGTTCTACATCATTCAAATGAATACGCAGATATAGAAAGCTATTCCAGCTGAAGTTTTTTATCGCATTGTTACCATTTTAATTTATTCCAAGTTACAGGTTCTTTTTTAGCATTCGCTTTGCAATGTGGGTAGTATATTGTAATAAAAAGTTATTTAAAGTTTAAAAATACATATTTCTTACTATATAATAGGATGATTACGATGAATCGTTCGAATTAAATTCACCCAATATCTTGGTACTACCTACCTAGTTTTGTACTTATATGTGTAAGTGTCTGGACTGTAAACAAATGTGGTTGATTGTAAACCTCTTGATTTTAATAATCGAATCATTAGTATCAATAGAGTTGTATAATATGTTTTTTGTGTGGAGGTAGCCAGGGAGGCACTTGCTTACGATTTTCTCAAAGCCATAAAATCAGTTTTGACTTATGTAAAAAAACAAATAAATACGATATGGACTTATGATTTTGGTAAATAAATTATTAGTTTTCTCCCCCTCCCTAGTTTTTACTCAGTTACGCCACTGGGTATCAACATAATTTCAATTTCAATATTATATATAATGCCCAACAGTCACCGTGTATAGATTTACTATCTCAATGTTTTCATTAACTTATTCTAAAAAAATTTCATACAGACATAATATATTATAACGCTATCCCTACGTGCAATAAGATGATAATGAAATCTATGTGATGTCTGTTTTTGTTCTCAAAAGTGACATCACACCGTAACATCTATGTGCCATCATATAGATTTAGAGAAAAAATTATTATATTGCGATATCTATATTACGTCGCACAACAATTGGTATATGTGAATACAATAAGTATAGTTTGGTAGAAGTTATTAATTGGTGTCAATAGTTAATTATAATATGAATATGTAACTTCACAAAGAAGTTACAACGACTTTTAATATGTGAAATTCTAACTCAGTGTATATATAATATATATATACATACATATATATATATAATTTTAATATAATGTGATATTTATGAATCCACCGGGTTTTTATCGAAAAACTATTAATAGTTTAAATAATATTAGAAAAATTAACATTACATATTATATCATACATGACGTATAATTATATAATATCATAAAATATACACGAACAAACGATACCTATTGGCTATTGCTGATAAGTGATAAGGAAAAGTCCATAACAATTATTTTTAACCGATGAGCATTTCCCGTGGAATTTCAAATTGTACCATAGTGTTGTAGTATATAGCGTCCTGCGAAAGACTCGTTAGTCCTTTTGACGTTACTAGTCGTTACAGTCAGTCAGTCGTTAGTACCGTACTATTGTTATTTGTTATATTCACAGTCCCGAAAAAGTGAAAAACGTATTCTATCTACTTACTACATTTGGTTATATTGAAGTTACAAGTTTACAACGTATTAGTTTATTTTACTATAGTTTGTTAATTGTTATTTGTGGATACTATCTACTAAAACATGGCTTCAAAACATGTAATTATTATTTACTTTTACAATTCAAAATATTTGGTATTTTTTTAGTTAATATATTATGTACCAACCTATTAAGTTATTTCAAATAGGATGGCTAGGTTAATAAAATTAAAATAGGAGATATACAGATACTAGGTTACTATATACATTTATTATGGGCACGTCTGGCCACTTTATTATATAGTTTATGTATAATTGTATAAGCTTATCTTTATATTTGTAATTATTAGCTTAGATATTTCTGAATTGAGCTATCTATTATGTAGGCACCAAATATTTATGATAAATAAATATACATAAATATTAAATATTAATGTGTTTATACAAATTGGGCGTAGGTACTACCTACTGTATTAAATTTAAGTTGTACCTAATTATAAACATTTTAATATTTAGTTAATAGATCAATTGATGAAACTTACTATAAAGAAATTATCTTAAACAACTATGTACTAAATTCAACAAATTTAAAAGATAATTTTGTTTACATAAAAGACCATGGCATAGTAAAAGTAATAAATATCATTCAATTCTCAAACGGTATAATTAAAATTGAAGCAATCAAATATAACATATTTCCTATGTTTCAAAATCCTATTTCATCAGATATAATTAAAATGTACTATATACATGATATAATCCCAAAACCTCCTTTAATATCAATTGATATAGAATCAATAAAGTACAAGTGTTTTTCTTTTCCAATTAGTAATAATAAGTCAATAGCTATGGCATTGTTGCATACTACATAATGTTATTACCTATATTTTAATTTAATGTATATTTTATATAATAAACATTAAACAATAAACTGTAATAACTTGTATAATATGATATTTAGGTACTATTGAATTTATTTTGTATTCTTTGTTCATCATATTATATATTTCAATATCTAAATAATTTATATTGATATATTGTTTTTAAGATTTAATAAAGGTATTATTTGTTTTAAATAATGTTTATTTAAATTTTCTACATTAAATTCAATGTTATACGTATAATATCTAGTAGTGTATGTGGCCGTACTTTACTCTGCTTTTATAAGCCATAGATACGAGGTACTTACATCAAGAGTATATTATATTGGTTTAAGAGTACCTACTACGGTAGTACGGTGTAAGCATTGTGAGAGGCCAAGCATAATACTAATTTTGTGTGTCATTTCATCTATTTCACCTACCTACCTAATACATTATCAATAATTTATGATTATTGATTTTATTAGTCTTATAAGCAAGGTGCATTCATATATCATATAATATAGTATGTTCACTTAGTTATTTAAAACCTAATTTTATTCTCCCACTTCAAATTTAAAACTCCTACGTACTGCGTATACCACTGAAGGGAATGTAACTCACAACCGTTGATTTTAGAGCTGGTACCTATAATATGAAATGCACAAATTATCATTGCAATTTGAAACAATTTAAATAGACGAGGTTCGACTATAGTCATTAACTCAGTAGTGTCCCGGTAGGTTAGGCTTGTGGCTAGGTACGTTAGGATAGCAAGATCGATTCCCGGATCGGCGGAAATAAATTGTGGTCATTTGTACAATAAAATCGTACAAAGTCCGAACGTACTTTTTGAATTTTTTCACTGAATTATTAATAGTAATTTAAGTGGTGTAACGTTCCATAGATGACTAATTGCACATAATGAGATATCAATGTGACATCTGCAATAAGCATTTGAATTATAAAAATGCATTCCCTAACACTTAACATAGATATCACATAGTAGTTACATTGTGATGGTACTTCTATATACTTTTTGAGACATCACATAGATGAACTTCACAAAACCGGGCGTTAAGCGTCTGTGAGTTGTCACTGAGTGGTCACTGAGAAAAAATGATAAACTTCTCACTTCACAGTGCGACTGTTATGTGATAGATATGTAACTAGATTTTGCACACAGGGATATTTCTCTCGGCCTCCTCTAGCAGCTTTCATTTTCTTCCCACGATAATGACATATCGGACTCGACTGATTTTCTCTCTGTACATTATAGGTTAATTAATAAACATCGAAAATAATCGTCCTGCAAACTCCCATCATCCTTGTACTACTAGAAATATGAAAACATATTATATTAAAAACTTTAACCATAATAGAAATATGGACATGAGTCGGCAAAAGCTATAATCAACGCATCTTTATATATACGTTTCACCTACGATGAGTGTCTACAAACACATGTCTATGGTATTAGTTTTAGTGGTCCCTTGTCATTGTACGTATATATATATATTAATATTAAACAAACAATATTTTGTTCTCCGATAAAAGCACCGCGGCAGTCCGGCGTCGGTAATACAATATTAAAATATAATAGTTATATATTATTATTATATATTAGATGGTACCATTTTTTCTAGAAGCGTCCGTCCGTTATAAGTGCTTTCGGTGACAGTGTTTCAAAATCATCTATCCTCCTCCATCGTATTTATCCTCGAATTGTGATATATAAAATTACTACGTAGCTGCGAAACGTTTCGTGACGCTTATATTATATATAATTAATTGATAATTATAATATTATAATCGTTCGCACCAGAGACTCATATATAAATGGGATATATTAGTCGCGGATTCGGGTGCGGGGGATGACACCGTTATTAAAAGTAATTTTAATATACACACTAAAAACATAGAAATAAGATCCTAGTTATTTTAATACAATTAATGCATTTTATATAATTTTTAAACGTTTGATTTAAATGACAAAAAAAAAACCATAGCTTCCATATAGTGTAACCGGAAGACCCGAGACAAAAAAAAATTATGCTACTTAAACGTATGCCAAAAATTGTAAAAATTACATGGTTAGTAAATAATTTAAGAAATATACTAATGTTACGAAATTTCCAAGAATAATTATATTTTGAAAAAAGATTTTTACGTTCTAAATTCATTAATTTACTCAAAAAAAGATTGATATTTAAAAAGAATCTAATAAATATACCACTTGACTTGGATACATATTTTTATCATCAAAAATGTTCTTTTAATCACATTTACAAATTGACTATTTATAATTTTTCCAAAAAAATGTATATCAAATTTAAAATTTAATATGTTCAGTATTAAAAAATAAAAATACTTTTTTATTTTATACGTGTAACTGTAGCACAACTGACTATAAATTATAAACAAAAAAAAAAATTTTTAATAATGATTAGAACGAAAGTTATATTATCTGCCAGGTCTGTAACCACATAATATTATGAAAAAAGTATTAAAATAATTTATCAAAAATGTCTTCTTACGGTCAAACCAAACCTTGTGTTATCTTCCGTTTCTAATATTTTTAACCAGTGAATGAAAGGTTAAATTAAAAGCATTTAATACCTTTAGTTGAATAATGCACTTATGATCTTATGAATATTTGATTTATGTAATTTTCGAAATTTCATAAATAACCGCTAATTTATTACACGTGTAAAATATATTGTATCTATAGCTAAACATTTTTACTGTTACCAATGAATGAATCTAAGGGTAATAATTTATTGATACTAAGAGAACCTTAAATTATGAACGTACTCCAATTATTTTATGCAAAGCTGGAATTATAATATCCCTTTTTTAATTTGATATTCAGTACATTTTTGAAAAGATTTTTTAAGGAGTTTAATAGTTTAATATAGGCAATTTTAAAGATATTTAAAAAAATTGTAATTTAAAGTAAGCATATAATATATTTAAATGCCTTTATGCCAATACAAATTAACTCGTAGGTTTTCCTTGATAATGATGCATGAATACAAAATTGTTATAGACAATTCATTAAAATATTTCCCAAACACCGATAAAAATTAGAAATCCAAACATTTTAAGGCATATAACTGTTGTATTTTGAATATCATGAATGAAGTACCGCTTAACATTTTGGTATGTTTTATTTTATTTGACATAAAATGTACTTTACAAATGGTGAACATCGCACAGACAGTGTACAGACCAGACTAGTACTGATAAAACATTAATCACTTATAATCGTGAATTACAGTGTTACCTTATCATAACATTTTCCTTCTTTTTTTAAAAATATAATAATAATAATACAAGAAGAAAATAATAAAAAAAAATTATATAATAATAAACATAATTATACAAGAACAAATATATATATAAAGATAATAAACAAACAAATAGTATAATATGTAATTGCTTCATAATAATTATGGCTTATAAGTCTAACCGCTTAGGTTTAACTATCATTCTACCAGAACGAGTAAATTTTTTATCTATGTTTAAATTTAAGTTAGGTTGTGTATCAAGTTCATAATTATTAGTTTTAGAGGTGGTTAAAGAAGAAGCTATTAAGTGTTTTCTATTTCTTCCGTAATTACCCCCTTTTTCACCTTGAACTATATAAGATCTAGGATATTTACCAATTTGAATTATTTTACCATTAATCCAAGGACCATTTGGTACTAGTTTAAATAAAACTTTTTCACCAACTGTAAGAGGTTTTAAAATGTTTGTATATTTATTATAATAATTAGCCATTTTATCTGTTTTTATTTTTATTTTATTTTGATGATCACTTAATTTAGTTATTTAGGGTTTTAAGTAATCTATAGTAACAGGTAATTTTGTTCTAATTGATTTTGACATTAAGAGTTGAGATGGAGAACATAAATTTCCTTTAGGAGTGTTTCGATGATGCATTAGAGCCATATTTATGTCAGTTTTACTTTCTTTACATTTTTTTAACAATTTCTTTATTGATTGTATTGATCTTTCAGCTAAACCATTAGATTGAGCATAATTTGGACTTGAAGTGACATGCTCTATGTCCCACTCACGCATAAATTGTTTAAATTCCGATGAACTAAATGGTGGACCGTTATCAGACACTATTAAAGATGGTATTCCAAATCTGGCAAATATTGATTTTTGGTGTTGAATAACAGAAATACTTGTGAATCCTGATGTTAAATGTGCAATTTCTACAAATTTGGAATAATAGTCAACCACTAATAAATATATTTTATTATCAAAGTGAAATATATCAGTTCCTAATTTAAACCAAGGTATTCGAGGTATATCATGTGGTATTAAAGGTTCTTTTGAATAATTATTTCTGTATTTCATGCATACCTCACAATTTTCAACAATATTCTTAATATCAGTTCTTAATAACAGTTTTTTCGTAATGTTAAGTTGCTCTATACCTAACTAAATCATTTCTAGACTCGTTAATTTTTTGTTTCAATTGACCGCAACTTAACCTCTGTGTGAAGTTTTACTAGTGTGTTAAAAAAACATATCAAACCTATTTATAGGCCATATGTTGGGTTGGATATCTTTCAAAATATTGTTGTCTGTCGTTTCCTTTTCAAGTGTTTTATCGTCTATTACTATTACTATAATCTATCACTATTCACTAACAAGTATATTAATTGCTTAAAATCAGACTTCAAATGCGGTTCCAGGGCCTTAGCCCTCCCTCCCCAATGGACTATTTTATTATTACCAAATTTCGTGTAGGGAAGTAAGTACTTACTAAAATTATATTTTTTGTAAAAAAATGTATTTCCATTCCACATTTCAGATTTCACGATCCTTATATACCTTTGTTTATTAAGTGTACACACCTATAATACACACCTATCGAAAACTGACGTCCTCTTGTATAGGTGTACCTAATGTTGTATAAAGATAGGTTTCGAATTTTAATAAACATAATGTATGTATCGTGGCTCATAAACCAGTGATATGCACTTGTATAATATTTGTACACCTGTCAATCGATAATAACCGATTATAACCGACAGTGGACATTAATTGCGTGTACCTATGTGTGTTTCAGGCAAAACGCCGTCCGGGTATACAACTGCACTTCCGGAGCACTGAACCCGCTCCGTTGGGAAGAGCTTGGTAACCTGTGCCAGTACCACTCGCTAACCGCGCCGTCCAAGTACTTGCAGTGGTATCCGGGCTTCTCGTTCCGTACCAACCGCATGGTGCACAGGCTGTGCGAGATCCTCTTCCACTTCGTCCCCGCGTTCGTGCTGGACATCGTACTACGGCTCACCGGCTCCAAGCCCATGTGAGTGTTGCAATTGCATTAACTTCGTCAAGTTAGGTGTATCCGCAGTAGGTAACATTATGACGTTGTGGTTACCGCTACGACAAGTCCGGCAAAGTCGGGCGTTTTTTATAAACTTAAAAAAAATGCGGAGGAAAATAGGTAACCGCTCTGCTGTACAGTAGTGCCTAAGTGTCGATAGTGTACCAATCACAATTGATTAAGTTACTGCGTGTAAGGTATAATAGTTACGTCTGTGTAAAACAATTTAATTCAATGATAGGTCGTTGCGTACGGCGATAAACTATTCTGAGGTTAGTTGAAAAAAGATCTTCTATTATACAACGAGATTATCAAAATGGATTGACAATGGTCTCAGAATCTAAAAGTGGAGTCAGCCATAATACAATAGAATAGAATTTAAAATCTACGTTGGAAGTTTTCAAAGATTTCAAGTAGGTTAAGTAAATTAGAACCTATAGTTGAGATGAAAAATATAGGTAAAATTAGAAAAAAGTCAGGTACTTACTGGTTATTAGGCGTCTTAACATTTCAGTATTAAAATTAGAAGTTTTATTAGTAACCATTAGTTATCAATGGTTATTTGTGTATATCAAAACAATTTGAAATTAAACCAATCGAAAACCACCGAATTTGACGATTGCTTAGTCGGAAAATGCTAACGGTGCCCTCCCCCCCCCACCATAATTTTGTTCTGGGACCCAACTAAATTACAGTGATAAGGTTTAATTAAAGGTAGATATATTGTATGTCACAACTTATAGATAAGTTTTACACGATTTCCCTCCTATAGTTTTACTAGCTACCATTGCAACATTAAAATCAGGTCACTGTCGAAAACCGTTACCAATATTGAATTACTGGTATTAAAAAGTTTATTTCCTTTCAAAACAGCGAGTTAAAAATTAATAAATCAATAAAAATAATGATAAGTTTCATAAGACAAACTTTTTTAGAAACATATACCTAGATTAAAGTTGATTATTAGTGATCTTTCAAAGTTTTGTTACTGATTGAATAACGTCTTTCATTAAATAATATTGATCACTAGCACTTGATAATCATTCGACATGTGCACCCAAAATTAAAACGTTAAATAAGAAATTCAACGATATTTTACATTTTGTTGTATGATGTGTATTGTGTTTGGTTTCCGATAAACTGAAAAATAGCTAGTTAGAAAGTTAGCAAAATAGTAACTTTCTAACTAGTTAATGCTTTGAGTTACCACTGGCCGTGCCGATCATAATATTACATTACAATCTTATTACTATATAAGACATTTAAAAATGGAAAATTATAACACCTACCTAGTTTGTAAGTGTTTCGACACGATAAGACGTTAGAAAATTGAAAATAGTTTTCTAAAATATGTTTATTGCCCAGTGTATAATTTCTAACAAGACACAGTTGAAATTATTATTACCTAATATTCGTAAACTGTCGAAAATTTGTTTCAAATTTAATTCGACAATAATGCACACCCTAGCATGGGTCTAATCCTTATTATCATTACTATATTGATTATGTTTATTACCAACCTATATGGGGTGGTATTAGAATATGTATTATTGTATTAACACTAATTACATTCATTAAACACATCGAACATATTTGTATGTAGAAAGAATTGCCTATCCTTAGCCCCTTAATAATTGATATTCATTCGGGTTATTCGGACATCGTTGGGTTATTCTTTATGACTTATGTGACAGGATTTTGACAATTTGTCAATTTTTCTACCCAAATTTATTTTTAAGCCTTGAAGTTTGATACCAATGTACACAAACATACAAAGCTATATCGCAAAACAAATTGTACACTATTAAGCTTAAGGCCTTAAAGCAGTGTTGGAAAAATAAACGATGTTTAATGTTTATAATAAATATTAATCAGATTAAATTTTAAATTTTAAAATCCATATACATTTGCTGAAATTTGTCAATATCTATAAACATGGGTCAACATAATAATATTTTATAATGCATAAAAATAAAGTTTAACAAAATGATCATTGACAATGTTTGAATTTTTTATTTCGATTGGCTTCCATGGGAGTATGAATTATAACTAGTTTTTCTGTCAAATTGTATTCATTTTAATATCAATATATTTTCATTACCTACTTTGGTATTGATAAATTCAATGATAATTATGGAAATTTGTCAATTTTAAACTACACTCAGATTTTTATAATATGCTCTATTCAACGGTTAACCATAGTTTTTAAGCCAAAGCTATCAGTAACTAGTTTGGAATATGAGTAAGCACTAAACCTAATACACCAATTTAGAATGTGATAAATTTCAACAAATTTTTTTGTGGCGTGGGTGGGAAAGAGGTTATTTGCTTTCATTCTTGCATAAGATTTATAAATAAATATTTTAAGCATAAGAATGAAAGGTAGTCTCTGAGTGATGCTAACAATCTTAAAAACGGTGTCTAATACAATGTGTGCTGTTCCACAGGATGTTGAAAATTTATAGACGTTTCAAAATGGCAGCACGAACCGGAGAATTTTTTGCACTTCACCAGTGGGATTTTATCAGCAAGAACATCCAGGAGCTCAACAAAGACATCTCGTTTGTTGACCGACGTACATTTCCCGTGGACATCACCCAAGTGGTGTGGGACACATATGTCAAGGACTATGTGTTTGGCATACGGAACTACGTACTCAAAGATCCACCGTCGACCATCCCTCAAGCGTTGAGTAAACTCCAAAGGTATAAATGAAGAAAATGTTATTTTTTTTACAATCACATAAAAACGAGTAAACAGTCTGCTTAAAAAATATACTATTATAATATCAACATTTTGTTTCATTTCAGATTTTATTGGATGCACAGGATGGCACAATGCGCGTTTATCGGGATGGTAATACATGTCCTCAAATCAAAGTGATCAGAAACAAGATTTTATTTTTGTATAATATTAACTACAAATATTATAATTATATATTATGTTATGTTACATGAATAGTATTAAGTAATCGAACATTTAATTTTTTTTTTTAGTGTTACATAACAATTTATGTAATATTTTATTACTTTATGGTATGCATAGTATAATTTTTAGTAATAAAATTAAATTTATCGATCATATCATTACAATATGTAAAAAAAGTTCTATATATTATATATATATATATATATATATACACATACACACACACACACATATATATACCATATTATATTAATAAAATACCTACTATTGATATAAGATAATAATTTTTTGGGCATCATTAAAAGACACCAATAATAATAGTTAATAACCGCAGTCTTTTTGTTGTTTTTAAAAAAAAAAAAAATAAAATATTTTCCATTTTTTAACACGGAATTACGTCAATAGAATTTAAAACAATCCAACGATATGTCATACAAAGCACAACTCTAAATAATTATAATGGTATCTAGATCATACCAGTGAGCAGTATACATAATGTTACAAGATCACAGATCACAACGTATAGTATATAAAAAAGTTAAGTTGTATAGATGATATTGTCTTGTCATTCAATCGGTTATGATAAAAATTTAAAAAAAAAGTAAATCATGTTGTTAATCTTTGGGAGAAACAAAATATTAAACAAAGAAAAATACACTAGTGTAAAAAAAAGAAAAAGTTATAATAATAATAAAATTGAAACTATTTTAAATCTCTAAGAGATAAAAATGGAACGAAGAACTTAATATTAATACAAATAAATATTACTTAGGAGCTAAAATATACATTACAACCATACAAAAAGTTAATTCTTGTGTATTTCTTTTTCTTTTAACCAACTGCATGATGGCAAGGACATTTTACAAACTAATATGTTTCATTCTTCATATAAGTCTTATCAGTTATAGGGTATTTTGGAGCTAGCCAACATTCTGGAGTTCTCGCTTGACCAGTCGTGTAAGCAACTGAAAAATAATAATTATTATTTTCAAATATTAGTTAAGACTTAAGCATAAAAACTAAAATCAAAGAAGCCTTAATACTATTTCGTGGAGACATCCATTACTGAGCATGTATATATATATATATTATACTGTTACAGCCAACAAAATATTTGTATACATATATGATTATAATATGTGGAGACCAGATTTTTATGTTCTAATAAATGATGATATTATAATATGTATTTATGCAGTAAAAAATATAGAGAAATATTCTCTTAATATTCTTTAACCCTTAAGCCGCGGTCACACGATGATAGAGAAACGCGATAGTTGCTATTGTGATAGAACTATCATGAATGCATGATAGTTAATGGTAGATAGGGTGATAGTAACTATCGCGGTGTTCGTACAACGACAGTACGTTGTCGCGAAAGCAACTATCGCGTTTTACTATGATCGAGTGACCGCGGCTTTATACAAAAAATAAATAAATTAATAGTTATAATATGCATTATGATTTAAGTGTTAAAACTTAAGTCTTAGACAATAGAACAGTAATAATATGTTAAATATGTAAAGAAAATTACAACATAATCAAAATAAACAATTAAAACTACTCGACAAATATATTTCATAAATCAATTAAATGGAAACAATTTATGAAAATATAACATATTCATATAGCATAATATCTATATGTTTTACTTAGAATAATTTTCTACAGAAAAAATGTATCATACTAACACTGCTAACACAAGCAGTTCACAGTTAGCTAAAATTAGTGAAAATTGGAAATTTAAAAAAAATTCTAATTATAGTTTTCTGTTTTTTTTTTTTTTAATCTGGATTTACACTATAGGTCATTAAGATAGTGTTATTGATATAAGATAGGTTATATTTTGTCTTGTGACCACTCATTTAATATTAAAAAGTACACTTTTTTGAACAATTTAGTATGTCGTAAATTTGTAACGTTCTATTAGATAATCAATCTCTTATAAAATGTTATATATGTTTAGAATTTCCAAAAGAAATGAACAATATTGATAAAGTTGCAAATAAAACTATAAGCCACAATACAATGTCTTTTAGATTATCTCCATTACATGCACATATTAGATTCTTTGAACATATATTACATTTGTCACATCAATCTAGTTTTAAAAAATGGCCAGCTCAAGGTGTACAATGTAACTATGCACTTGTAATTTGGAGACATCAAATATCTGAGTAGCGTCCTCTTAAGGATACACAATATATCATGCACAAAAAATTAATACTAAATGATATGTGTTACGTAGTTATTTGTAATTAAAAGTTGAAATTTAATTTTTTTTTATTATTATTATTAAATATAAACTATTAATAAAAATAAAAATATTAAATTTATGTTATAAATAAAAGATTTTTATTGTAATTTATTTTTTCTAATTTGTACTAATTTTAACTCACTGCACTGTGTATTAAAATTGAAAACGTAATCAAAAATTCTATTTACAATATTTTCTTTTAAAAAGTGTCCTATTATTTGTTGTTCAAATAGAAATATTTTTAAAATATGTCATTATGTATAAAATATTTTCTAACATCTAATTATGCATTTTTGCATTTTTTTTTTTAACTTTAAGAAACCTCACCAAAATTATACTATATAGATACTGAATAACCTTAGTAAAACTATGTAAAAACATAAAAACCTAGTCTCTAAGTTTATATGGATAGTTTTTTACGATAATAATCATTGGAGCTAACTATGATCATAATAATTAGGGAATAATTTAACAAACTTACCAATATTGCAAGTACATTGGAACCCATAAGCATATAAAAAACACTTGTCCAATCAAAAAGGTCGGATATATAAGCGGCTAGAAGGGGTCCAACAGCTGCCCCTAATTTTTAATACAAATAAAAATAAATTAATGATTTGATTACACTCAAATGTAATAACAAGGAACAGCTAATAGTTTTATGTGTATACCAATTGACCCAGTGCCATCAATAATAGATGTAACAGTAGATAATGCTTTGGAATTTCCTTTTAAAGAACTGTGTGTTCCTAATTCAGCAGATACTGCAGTAGTAATAAGTGCATATGGTCCATTAACCAGACCACCAGCAACCACCAATAATGCAATGTTCACAATTAAACTGACCGATGACAGCCAATTGTAGGCATAAAGCTGAAAACAAAATGATTTTATTCTTCAAAATTTGAGGACAAAATAAATTAGGGATTATACTTACAGATGGAATAGCCAAAAACAACATAACTGCACAAGTACATGCACTTTTTCCAAACATATCACTGAATATTCCTGCGGCAATTCCACCAAAAATACCACCAACATCAAACAAGGTTGACAAATCTGCACTTTGCGAAGGACTATAGGTAGCTACAGAAAAATGTAAATTATATAACATTTCATTTATAGTAATGGGTAATGGATTAACATCTACTTACAAGAATACTTAATATAATTTGGTAACCAGTATAGGAAAGTGTAACTGACAAGTTTTGCAAAGAATAAACACATGGAGAATTCGATTACACCCTGAAATATAAAAAGATAGACCATAAATTAATTTAAATAAGAAAAATGTTAAAATATACATACAGGAATTTTGATGGCACCTATGAAACCAACAGCTTTCTTTGGTGAACCATTTAAATGGGAAAGAATTGGACTGCCTTCAGTTTTTTCTTTTACTTCATCCTAAAATGTTAAAAAAAAATTATAAAAATATAATATTTGTGCATTGTTTTCTAATATGAAACCATCACCTGTTAAAAGCTAAAATTAAATTGAAATACTAATAAGTTACAATATAATATATTTTTTTTAAATCTTAAGTTACATTAAACTAATATTAATATTTCAGTTAACTTATTTACTACATAATTTATCAACCATGAATAATAATAATAGTTATATACCTACAATAACATATAAAAAAGAAAAGAATACATTCAAACATATTATAATTATGGTATTACGTACATGTAAAGAATAAAATATAAATACTATACATTAAATAGTATATTAAGTCAACATTCAAAAACTGACAAGCTTGTTTTCATTTTTTTAATTAAACACAAATTACTTAAGTTTTAAAAAATGAAAACAGACTGTATAATATTTATTTTCAATAGGCATAATAAAAAATATTGATATATTAACATTCATCATAATAATTACATTTATTTCTAATAATCAATACTTAATAATAAGTATTGTGATGATTATTGAGCGACTCTGGTGAAAGAAAAACTGGAAATTGTTTTCACATTATGATTTCTTGTGCAATACATTGCATTTGTATTACAAATGGTTAAACAATCATAAAACAATTAAAATTAATTCAGTGATCCCAATAAGTGACACATTTATCAAGCAAAAACTGGCCACTGCCGTGAAAAAACACAGATATAATTATTGAAGTGAAAAAAAATTATATTTTAATATAATTAAATCACAATATTCAAATCTATTTAAAATATAATTAAAAAGTACAAAAATGTTCTGTCTGTTTGTTGCACCATTTATTCGATAACGCCATACAATTTTTTCAAAAATTATTATTGAAAAAGCTTTAATTGTTATTAAATTGTTATTGTATTACTATAATAGTACCAAAATATACGACAAAATATTATTTAAACATTTTAGTGATTTAATATTATATTTAGTAAATCCCACCACAACAATATTGTACTGTGCAATGTGTGCAAACATTTAACAAAAATCTCTTTAGATAAATGAATTTGCATAGTACAACTTACAAAAGTTTACAGGCGTCTTGGATAATCTGAAAGCATTGGAAGTCTAGAAATGTGCAACAGGCACACTGTTTACATTATTGGACATCACTGGGCAGAAAACGAATAATATTTAAACATCAGTTTATCATAGAAAGCTTTGTTTACTTAAATCAAAATAGTAGGTGATATATTAAGAATGATTAAAATAATTTATAACATCTATTAAATAACAGCAATTGTACTATTTTTATTTGTTACCAGGCTTAGCCTATGTGGTTTCAAATGAAACAATTTAAAATTTAAGTAAACAACCTCGCTTGATCTTTTAAAATGACATAAATAAAGTAGGTAATATAAATTAAATCATAAGTTATAATTTACAGAAACATAAAGAGCAATTTATTAAGTAATAATATTAAGAACGTTTTCCCAAAAAAACAGCATGATAATTAAAATTTAATAACAAGCAATTATTTTTGATTAAAAATTGGTATGATCACTTATGTATCACAAATCGATTGCAGTAAAAGGAGGAAAATATGTAGATAATCGTAATTGCAACTCATAAATTTGTGAAAACGTACTATTATAATACTAACATTAACTAGCTAGAACTATGTTTTTAAAAAAATTATACAAAATTTGTTTAAACAAATTAAATAAATAAATAAATTGAATAGTTATTTAAGCAAAGAATAGAACTTTACCTTGTTAGAAGGTAACAATGACAACTCCTTAGATGATATATCGCCAAGAGGTATAGAGACCTCTTGTGGGGAAGTGCTGGGTTTTTTCTAATGAAAAAAAGCATAACAAAAGCATCAGAATGTTATAAATATTTATTATTATTATATTATTTATGTTACTCAGATTCATGCTATTAAGCAATAATGCAGAGTAAATAAAGCTACAAACAAACATTTGCCAACATTTTTTGTATTAAAAATTAAATCCATGATTATGGCATATTGAATGTTTAAACCACAATTAAATATGAAATTCAAGTCACTTTGAAAATATTTTGAGAATAGGATATTACATAAATTTATGAAACATCTTGACAATTAGTTTAATAAAATGTTAATATCAATATTTTACAAGACTAAGAATCATACTGCTATAAACATTTATTAATTTATTATGATACACAAACATAATGAACAATAGTAATGATAACACAACAAACATCAAAGGCCAAATTCTTAAACCAACATTCAAAGTAATAATGAATTGTTAAATTTTAAAATTATTGTATAAAAAATAAAAAATAAAGCATCACGAGAATTTTTATAAACAAACCGTACTAAAAAATATACCGTATAATTGAATGAACATTTTCATTAATAGCAATATATTATATATTCATAAGACAAAACAGTGCAATACACAATAACAATCAAGCACAAATTGTATTTAAACATCATTAATGTTAGCAGCATTTCATTTATAAGGGTGTAAATCATGTAAATCATTATTTACTATTTCAATTTCAATCAGTAGAATTTTTGTCAGAAAAAGTAATAAAATAACTCACCTAGCCAAAAAATATTTAGGTAAGTTCAATCAAAATTATTCTTTTGCATTTTTGAAAATAAATTAATAAAATGTATCATTGTTTTGAACAGCACATAGTACTTAATAATGAGTGATTAACGTTTATATTACTTCTTATTTTACTGGAACATCTTAGAATTAATCAAAAAAATTTGTTTATTATCCTTTAATGGCAATAACTAAATATGAGAAATACAATAACTAAAAAAAAAATTAAAAATTAAATATATATAAATATATAAATATATCTATATAAATAAAAAAAAATTAAGAATATGAAAAACAAAAATATTAGCATGTTGAAACTGCTGTTTAATACTTGAATTTATAATTAGTAAAATTATAACAAAAAAATAAAATATTATTGATTTAATTATCTAGATCCAACAACTGAAATGTTACGGCATAGGGCATTTAGGGCTGGAAAGGTAAATAATGAAATTTAAGAAAGATAAAAATGTGTCATATGTTACGTTACTTAATATGAAGTTTGGAATTGCGATCTTTAAATACTTAAACAAAAAAATAAATATATAATTTCAAAACTAATAAATTTACTTAGATATAATATCAGATTGGCAGGCCAGTTCAAAAAACTTGACACAGAGAGTCGGAGAATTGTAAGTTGGAGACCCCTGTTATAGACTGTATTCAAAACTAAATTCAAATTGAGTTTTTCTTTCATGTAGAGTAGTTGGATTATTTTGACGTTTTTTCTATTTCCATTTTAATTATTCAATCTTATTTAAAAATATATATGAACTAAAACTTTAAGTGGATAATATATTTTAAAATGCCAGAAACATGATAGAATATTTAGAATATATTTTGTATACTTATTTGTATATTGATATTATTAGCAATGTTCAAATATTATAAAAAAAAATTGTATTATAAGACCAAACAAAATAAACTAGTAATGATTTTTATTTTAATGTAATAAAAATTATGAGAAAATAAAATATCAACATACCACACGCCTTGACCAATTTCAATGTGTGATTGTACTACCAATAAAAGGACTGTAAAAATAATGAAAATTTACTATAAAAATTGAACATGAGTTCTTAAGGTATCAAAACAAATTAACAACATAAAATCAATAATTTCCCAAAATAATAATTGAAAAAATGTGAGTTCAAATCTTAGAATAATATTCATAATAATATATATAAGGTAATTTAGTACAAATGTTACAAATATTTTTGAGTAAAAATCAAGAGTTTCACACATTTTTCTACATATTGTTATGATATATCACAAATATATATTTCCAAACACTGTACGAAATAGAATTATTTATAAACACCGTTCTAATATAAATAAAAATAGCTATGGAAAATTATATGATTATTAAAACCAATAATTGTATTTAAACTTGGATCTGATCAGAATGTCAGAATGCACATAAAAATATAAATAAGTAAATTAATAAAAATTATTAATGACCTTTTTAAAATCTGACAACTTAAAACTCTCGTCTTTATACCAATAAAAAATAATGATAAAAAAAATTAATAAAAACATACTGCCAAATTTAAAATAAAGTGTTAATAGCATGGATGTGCAGCAAAAAGCTAAGAAAAAAGGCTAAAAATAGAACATAAACATTAATCACAATACCTTGCTTTTTCTTTGAAAAATGAGTTGATAGGTATCGACGACACGAACAAATTGGCGACAAACATTCAGATAATACGTTAGTTAAAATAAAAATAAAAATAAAAAGCCTCAGTATAATAAATATGAAACAAATAATTAACAATAGCTAATTGTAATTAATTGCATAGATAAATTGTACAAAACATTTCTTTAAAACCATAAATGCATTGTCATTATTCATTAAAATAAAAAATAAAAATATTTTTTAGGATATTGATGATTGTGTCAAAATTTAAAAATGTCTTTAATAAACAATCATTTATGTTTTAAATAAACTTGTTTCACAATAATATAATTTTATAATTAATGAAAAAATATATTTTAAGAACAGTAAAAGTTATTAATGTTTTTAATGACTTGATTCATATCAGACAAAAAAAATCCATAATATATTGCCAAAAGAAGTAATGTTCAGTGAAAAATAAAATATTATAACATACATTTTAAACTATACCATAAAATCATAAGCCCTAACACATTAATTAATTTGTTACTTGCTTATTAAGTTTGAAAGTTAATCTTGAACTAAAAGAAAAAAATTAAGTTTGAAAAAAAAATTAATATTACAACTAAAAAACTAATATTTAATTAAAATAAATTGTAGTTTTTTATTTATATTAAAATTTATTTAGTAGATATTCATATTTTATTTCAAAAATAAATAGAATTACTCAAATTAATTAAGTAAATTTAAATGTATAGTTCATATATTTTACAGTAGATGGTAAACTCGTTTTATTTTAAATTGTGTAGTTACTTAACATGAATCAATTGTTTCATACTAAAATTTAACTTAATATCATTAAAAATAAAAAAAATTTTGAAGTTAAAAAAAAAAGGCTTATCTGCTATAGTTTAAAATTCAAATTACATAAATCTATTTTATTCCCCATCAGTAGGCAGAAATTTAAATCAAACTATAATATTACTCTATTAAATAACCAAAAATTAACCATTGTATAGCTTTTAAATATAAAATTGGTTTTAACAACAGGTTTTTTATTCTTTTAATTTAAAAGTAAAAAAGAAATTATCTTTAATTGATTAAACATTATAAAAAACAAACAATGTTAATAATTATTTTTTATACATAATAATAATAATAATAATAATAATAATAATAATAATGAGAGTTAACAATGAGTTCCTTTAAAGCAGTGTTAGGCAATTAATAACTTAGCTTTTATACACATTGTATAAAAGATTTATAAATGAATGCATCATGCATTTAAATTATGTGAAAAAAAAATTATAACAAAGGAAGGAACCTTATTTATATTCATAGCACAAACCCAAAATTAAAGCAATACACTAACATACCTCTTCTGAACTGCCCTTCAAAATTTCATTTTCTTCTGGTACGTTATAGTCACGATGAGGTGATTGTCTTCGTATTCCATTCCTCTCTAAGGCCTAACCATGTTGTAATAAGACAAAAACAAAGCCCACATAAAGCATTAAGAAATGACAGAATTATAAGAATTAAGTTTAAAAAAATGTTAAATATGGTTTTTATGAATTGTAATTATTATCATAATAAACATTCTTTTTTAAAAAGAAACAAATTGTGATTATGATAATATTTACATTACATAAGGGAATCGAGCCATTTTAAAATTAGTACCAATGCTATTGTTGTGACATAATACTGTCCGTGTTATGTATTCACAAAATCAACATACTTAACTAAGGTTATATGTTTTAAATACAATAAATAAAATTATTAGAATCTCTAACAATACATCTTGTGATGAAAATGTCAGTAATAATTTCTTTTTGAATGCATGGACCACAAAATTTATTAAATCCACAATTTTCACACAGCATTATTATTTTACAGTACGCATCACGAAAACGTGCGGATGACCGCAGCGCGCCGTGTGTCGGTTTTTCAGTAAACCAGTGGGCCTCAATATTTGATCCATCACAGGTGCGCGCCACTGGCGCGACGGGTACTATACGTTTTGAAAAAAACAACTAACCTGCACCTTTAAAAATGTCCCTGTCTTTTGTTGACTTTAATATCATTAAATACATACACATAATTTATTAATATAAAAATACGAGTTTTAAATTTTATATTTGGCGCGAAACAGTTTGGCCACCACCAACGAGAAATTGCCACTGGGCGCGCGGCGGTCATCCGCACGTTTTCGTGATGCGTACTGTAGAGTTAAGTATTAATGGGCAATAATTGTATTTTTTACTTAGAGAATATTGAGTTAATAATATTATTTTAAACATACATTTTACTAAAAGATGTTTTTTTTTACCTTTAATTCTATATTTTACTATTATTGAGTTAAGAATTTATTATAACAATCTCAATAAATAATTAGTAACATATAAATAACATTTTAAAGAGCTAACCAATTTTCACACTTAATTGTAATTTTAAAAAGCAAAAGATACACTCTAATAAAGTTTAAAAAGTTATTGTCTTTTAGTTATTAACACATATTATATACAAAATATATAAACAAAGATCTTTACGTTTTTTCAACCCAAACATAAGCACAACAAAATTACTTAAGCCTAAGCTAACACATTTCTTAATGACCATATTACAATAAAAAAATATTATATTAAATTACTAATTTAGTAAGTTAAATGTAATTTAATAAATATTAATATACTTTTATATACATTTTACAGGGACAATTGTTTTAGTTTAAGTCAAGTAATAATTACTGTTTAAAATACATTTAAACTCGTTGGTGCAGAATTTTCAATAGACTTCACGTCATAAAATGAATTTAATGTTATAATATATTATCTAATAATGTTATAAAAATTTATCTAGGATATCTAGATTATAAGGATAAAAATAACATAGTAAATATTTTATAAATAAACAAACTATAAAACAAACATCTTACCTTGTGACCATTCTGGACTTTTTCATTCAAGTGAGAATCAATATTTATATCAGATGGATGGACCACAAGAAACAAATAATTTAGAATTCCAGATGAAATAATAAATATTCCAGGAACAATAAATGATAATCCCCAATTGGATTCAACATACAAACTGGCAAGTAAAGTACCAATGATATTTCCAATTGATGTGTGAGAGTTCCAAATACCAAATATAAACCCTAAAACACCATAGACATTGATATAAATTTAACAACAATAACAATTTATAATAATTAGTGTTTATTTTTAAGTTAACCTCGGTTTCCTTTTCCAAACCAATTGCCCATTGCAGTTACAACACCCGGCCATCCAGTAGTTTGACAAATACCACCAAATATCTAAATGTTTAACATATAGTACATTATAATATAAATATTTATATCTAATTTAACTAAAATTATTTAAGTAAAATACCTGAACTCCAATAAAATACCACATGGAATGTATATTGTAATAATGAGCTAATCCAAACATTGAGCAAGCCGTACCAGATAAAAGCATTCCAATTGTTAGGAAAATTCTTATGTTGACACGTTCCGCAATTAAACCACTAAAATAAAATCATTATTATACTTAGATATATGTACCTACATCATTATACAACTATTACAATATTATTTTACAATTAAGTATTATGAAACTAATAAAATAAGAGATCATCTAACTATATCAATTAGTTCTTAATTAAAATGTATTTATTTTTTAAAACAAAATAACAGTTAATAATAATAATAGATACATTTTTTCTATATATTTTATTTAACACTATAAAACTTGGTTACATTGATTATAGCCGATATTTAAACTAATTATAATATTAATTTAGTTTTAAATTTACCTAAAAAACATTGCTATCCCATAGGAAAAAAGGAATGCCGAATCCAATGTTCCAAACAAAGCGTTGTGGTGTTCAGCATCTGTAAATATTTCAATGAGTGAAGAAAACAACAACAGTGAGATAAACTACCTAATACACATGTATTAAAAACCTTATTTTTATTGTTTACTATTTTATTTATGCTGAACATAATTCAAAATTTGATAATTCCAGATAAGGTACCATCAATTAATGTAACTTACTAAATGGTGCCCAGTTACACCAATCAGGATCTGTATTGTTAATAGGAGCAGGGGTAGTAACTTCAGAACAGTTTTGATACAACACAATTTTAACAACACTAATGGGTTTTCGAGATGCATGATAGGCTGCATATGTGATGAATGTCAAAACGAGAACACTATATTTGTACCTAAAACCAAATAAAACAGATAAAATAATTAGATAGTTCATATATATAAATTAAGCATAATTTATAATTTTATGATAGAAGATAAATTATAAAAAATATTATTCAAATATTAATTAGGTAACCTAACCGGAACTAAAACTATCAGATGAAAAAATATTCCAACACAAATATAATATTAACAGCAACAATATTATGTCATTCTGAATTCTGAAGAACGTAGAACAAATTAAGATTTTACATCTAATTATTCATATTTTTATTATTTAGAGTACTTACTTTTTATACTTTAAAAATATCTAAAATTATTAGAGCCAATTCAAATTACTTAATCTTTTTAAAACTAAAACAATCAATCCACTTTTAACATTGCAATACATTGCTCAATATATTTGTTGGTTATCACTGATCACTTATAACAAACACAATATTAAACCCACACATAAATTATAATAATACTGTTGTAAGTGATTGCTGCTTATTTTAGCCTTTAGGAAATAACATTAACGATCTATATCTTGATTTGCAAATTGTTTATAACCAAGGTACTTAATTAACAAGGTACGGATAAATAATAAGTAGAAATTAAATTAAATGTTTTAAGCAGTATCATAAAGAAGTATAAATAAAAAAAAAAATATTTTTTAAGAATTAAAGATTAGCACCTACCTATTTAAGTTTAAAAACATTTCTAGAATGCAAATAATACAAGTTGAAACTAAACTCTATTCAAGTTAAGGTCGCTAAATATTTTATTTTGTTGACAATAGCACTTAAATTATTCATCATCAAAGAAATTATAATGATTACAAAATACCTATACAAATATTTAAATACATAACAGTACAAAAATAATCCTTTAATATTATGTTTGAATACAGTATCTTTGAACACAGAATTAAAAAATTAACTGATAAACAAATGAATAAACGCATCGTTTTAAAATAATAGTATCAGGATACATTTTAGTAATTTCATATGGTAGGTATACCTAATATAATTATTTATTATTCATATGATCACTATAAATATTAATGTTTAATAATTCACCAAAAAAACTATTTACTACAAATTAAATTTTGTTTGATATTGAAACATTACAAAATATTTTTTACTTCATCTTACCTTAAACAGAATCTTAAATAAATATTATAGGTAACGCTTAATATCTACACTAGTTTATAATTTTTTTTTTTAGATGTATTCTACTTAATACATTTTGTATTTTAATATAATAGATATTAATTCATCACATATTAATATAAAAATATAATATAAATGCAAGTAGAGATGCAAGTTTTATTAAGTAAATTAAAATGATAATACTATAAATTCCATAGGAGGAAATCCATTAAAATTTCAGGGAGGGTGCTAACATTATTAACATCAATGTGAGTCGGGGGCTTCGATCCTACAAAACTAATAAAGGAGAGAGCTTGACGGACTCTTGGGGGGGCCGAGCCCCCTCAAGACTCCCTTTGATTTCCGCAAATGTAGTAAATCTCTAGAATTTAATCTAAACAAACTACCTAATTAATTACAAAAACAATATTGTTGCTTTTATATTATACAAACATAACTCAATATCTTATCAAAATAATTAATATGTAATTAAAATAGTATAGAAATTAAATAAGGCAATTGTTTAACTAATGTATAATACAAATGTCAAATTAACTTAATGATAATTAAAAGACAGGAAAATTTTTTCGTTGAAATCCTATTGATTTAATGATATATATTTTATATATTTGGGTATTCATAAAATATAACTAAACGTTGGATAATATAAATACTATACAAGCATGCAACTATTTAAGAATCATCTGCATAAAATATTATATAATTAATGATTGAATATTTATGAAATCAAAAGCAAAGTTTTTAATTCTAATAATAGTTAATATGATAAAAAACCAGAAATTTATTTTTTATGTAGAAAAATAATATGTTATTGAATTTATACAGTCAGGGTGATACACAGAGGTCATAATCTTTATCTTTGACTTTCTCCAAATGTATGACCCATATTTACATTAAAAAGTGAAGCCCAAAAGAGTACCTATTTATGATGGAGAATTTAAAACTTTAATACATATTCATTAAAGCACTATTTTGAAAACTAATAGGGACTTAGTATTCCGGACCTAACTAAATCCTATGTATTAAATGACTGATAATTTCTTTAACGGTTTATTGAATGTAATTAACAAAATATGTTATGTATTAGATATAGGAATATAGAGTTTAATTTACCGAACTAGTGGTTAACACTTACCTAGTTAGAAAAATAATACAATTACTATAATATTGTATACAGTAGGCAGCTAAATATATTTTTAAACTTTTGATTTTATAACAATTATTTGACTAATTGTAGGTTTACCTATTTTATGTACCTATATAAATCATAAAAACATATTTTAATAAGTTCATTAGGTAAAATATTTTTTATATTAAATTGGTCTCGTGATAACAAGGTAAAATAAAAACATTTATTAAGTTAAGTAGTGTCAGGTCATTCCAGTAGAATTAATGATCTACAAGGTTAGATATCATAGGTAGCAGGTACTTATCAACTGTTTATACCAGTAAATAATAATGTGTTTATTTTTTCTTAATAAAGACTCAGATAAATACTTATCTAGGCAGGCAGGCAGGCAGGTATAACAAATAATCTCGCAAATAATATAGATACTAATATAATTAATAAAAGTTAACCTACACAATTCAAACACAATTTAGTTGTATTTAAGTCTGTAGATAATCAGAAAATATTATAGGTAAAGTGTTAAATTTTATTCTAGCTCAAAAGAAAGTACTAATAGGTACCTATATATATATATTTATTTTTAATAAATTAAATATAGGTACCTAGATGTAGATGACACATACTTTTTTTTTAAGGGTGTTGGAGTCAATGTATTTTTAATACAAAAACATGCCTTGTAGAAAAAACAGTGGGTGGATAAACATTTGATTGAGCATTTGATATAGCCAGATTTCGATTAATATAAAACTTTAATTTGAAATATGACAACTTTATACTGGTCGCATTGGATTCGGATTTTAAAAAGTTGTAATAAGGGTTTAAGTAATCACAATTTTTAGAGTATTTTGAAATGTGATTTTCTGCCATTATAAATAATTAAATAAATTAAAAATTGGAGTCCACCTGTGTCAGTGTGTCACCTAAATAAATGTTCCTCTTTCAAATAGAATAAAAATGATCAAAATCACACTAGGTATTCAACGAGACATGACTATTTTAACGGTTGTAATAGTTTGATTTTATTTTTAACCTACGGTATGTCATATAGCAGTCATGCAACCTATAAATTGCTTAATTTTTACTTCTTAATAAATACCAGAATCCAACACTTTTAAACTTAAATGTAAAATTAATCCTGTACGCTAAATGCAAGTTAATGCAACCTACTAATCCTAAAAATATAACTACCTAAATACCTAGGTAATAATTATTGTTGAATGAAAATTATGTGCCATGAAATAGGTACCTACACACAAATAATTATTTTATAAGCGAACACTTTAAGGTACCAATTTTATACCTAACCTGTTCCATAAGAATTTTCCAATATTAATTAAAAAAACCTTCCTAAAAACCATTAGTTCAATGCAAGTTCTCATCACATTCAACTAAAGAGCATAGTATGAGCATTGATTAAATATACAATACTAATAGGTAAGTATATTTATTCAATGGTATGAGGTGTGTCAACTTAAACAATATAATAGGGTTTCTAGTTTTTAAAATGTGTTGGATAATATTTTTAGACATAGACGATGTTGTTACCAGTGGAACGCAATCGTAATTATCTACTTGTCTCAAACAGCTATAGGGGATGTCTGTATTAGGATATTTTTGGTATACTCACAAATTGTCACGGTCGACGATCCGGGTGAGGCCGGGAAACTTGTCGGAAATCTTTTGCAGAATCTGTACGCCATATGGGACGGAGTTGGTTGGCGACGACATGACGGCGGACGGATGATTCGTCGTGTTGGTGATGCGCGTGCGATGTTTCAATACGCCCGAGTGGAGGCGCGTAAAGTCGAAGGCTTTTCGGCTCTAATGAGAAACGTTCGGGTGCCGACTACAATAAACGGAAAACATTGCTGTAGGAACTGAATTGAGCGGACGACGTGGACGTGGACGGCGGTTGCATGTCGAAAAATGCGTTTATTTTTGTTAAAGTAAATAACCTATTTATTTCTAACTACAAGCTGTCGGCGTCGGTGAGCAGGTAGGTGAATAATAGACTTGAGCTCGAAGGCGACGAGGGGGGGGGAAAAAGAAAGGGAGGAGCGCGAAAAACAAAAAACTAAAATTTAAACG
Source organism: Metopolophium dirhodum (assembly GCF_019925205.1). NCBI lineage: Eukaryota > Metazoa > Arthropoda > Insecta > Hemiptera > Aphididae > Metopolophium > Metopolophium dirhodum. The sequence goes on from NC_083560.1 coordinate 127,216,347, forward strand.
AAAAAAAAAAAAAAAAAAAAACTGAAACGGAGCCGAACCGGTCGACGACTGTTTATTGTGTCATACTATCATCGCCGTCGTGTGAGAACCACGAGTTATCAGCGGCGACCGTATCAGTAGTCAGCGGCGATTGTGGCAACGGCAGTTGTACCGGCCGCGATGTAGAAGTGGTTGTGGCGGCGGCGGCGGCGTGTGGTAATAGTGGCGGCCGTAGACTGCACGCGCGAACGGGCGGAAGGCCGGAAAAATAAATCAAAAAAATCAAACTTTTTGGCGCTGCGCTCGCAAATGTCAAATGATAATAATATAATTAAATACTATTAGTGTGTCTATTATATAAACATATCATGTACAGGCAGGTAGGACAGGCATTATTAAAATATAAAATTAATTTAACAATATTATTTAGTAGGTAGGTATGCGCCAATATCGGCGGCGGATCATGCTAATCCAACCGCTGTGCGCCGGGCGCGTTACGCGTGATATAATCAGCTATATCATGATATATTTATATAATTATTAAATGCATCCGTGTAAAAATTTAAAAATTAATAATATGTATACGATATTACGATATATAAGGTACAACGTACAAAAACAACAAATAATATACGTGTATATTATTACGATATATGCGCAGGTATCGGTGACGGCGCGTGTGGTGTTAAGTAGACGACTACCTATAATATTATATTATCTAGCTATTCTAGCAGTTGCCTGTTATATAATAGGTGTATTAGTAGGTACATATGAAAAATGAATGTTTTTTTTATTTTAAAAATAATATGTAGAGGAATTATTATTGTACAGGTAGTAGGTACAATAATTAATTGGACGATGGCGAACGATTCAAAAACGTGTATAAATATTATACTAGGTTTCTTACGCGCCACGAATCTATGGTGGCAATAAAAGTTTAAATGATAATAATATACTATAATATAACATTTTAATAATGTCGATTATGGCACTACAAATTAATTATAAATTATAATCACAGATGATAAAATTATTAAATATATAACGCGTAATTTAAATAACTACGCGACTATGGGTACCTAATATTAATCAATTATTATCCGTCATAATAAAACAAAAACAATATTACCTATACATTATATCATACTTTTTAGGCAAGTGCGTTGTAAAAGGCTACATATTAAAATATTTTCGATTTCGCGGCGGCCAACAGCAAAAGTAGGAAATTGAAGAAAAAACCGACAGGTAAATAATAATAAATAATAATAAATAATAATAAATAATAATATAATAATAATTAATGTTATTACGATTAATGCGGCGGCGGCGGCTGCGGCGGCGGCGGCGGCTGCTGCTGCTGCTGCTGCTGCTGCTGCAACTGTTGTCGGATCGACGGCACGGCCGCGGTGAACGAGCGCCAATTGGAAAATGATACGGAACGCGTGTCGCTTCTTTTTAATTTCTTATTTTTCCCTCTTATAGCGCGCTGCTTCCCCCCGCGCAACCGCCCACCGCCGCGCGATCGCGTTCAAATCGCGCGCGCACCGACGCCGCTACGGGCGCGCGCAATCCGCTCGAACAGTCACACTTTAACGCTGGCGGCAGAATAAAACACATACAGGGTGGTCGTTTTGTCTGCGTGTGGTTTGACTAGGTTTGAGCAAACGCTCTTTGTCACTTTTTTATGTTAGCATATACCTATTGATATTGTGCATCTGTTACATATTCAGCGAACTTGAAAAAATATCGTCAAACCAAAATGTTTGCAATAATCAATTTTTTCGTTTTACTTATGTATAAGTAAATATTATGTCCTGCGCCAATCCTACATGACTATAATGGCTACAACTCATCACGTTAGGTCAGACGTTTTATTATTTCTTTTTTCCATTTCACATCATTTCTTAGTTTCTGACTCTCCGAACATGTTTATACTTTTAATACTCCACTGACCTACTCGAGTACCTTCTCCATGTAATATATTATGTATTATATACTTATGTATCTATTCCATTGGAAATTGTAGTACCTAAAAGAACCCCTTGTATAAAATATAATCACTACGTAGCGTCGTACGATTGTCAGTTCAATGTTACCGTGGATGAGAATGCAAATATATTACCTATATTGGTGTAACGTTGTATGGAAATTATCAAATGAATCACTGCCAATTGCTATGGATGACCGCCGACAAGACGAGTAATGAACACCCTGTAGATTGGTATGTACAACGATATTACATAGATACCTATGGACCGCGTATATATATATAATTTAAAAGTACACACGTGCATAATATTATATTATACAGGGTGATTATTTTAAAGTAAATACTCGCTATCTAAAAAGTATACATATATATGAATATAGTAATATAATAAGTATAATATATAACATTTTTGAAAAAAAGTTACTTTTTATCATTAAAATGTTGAAGGTTTTTACTTTTTTTAATGACAACATCTATTTGTTATTGGAGCGGAATATTTTTCTGAGAATTTCAATGTATAAAATCGAGTTTTAAACGTATACCTAGTTAATTAGAACTATAAATATAAAGTTTAGACAAGTGGAATGGTGTGGTAAAAAAGTAAGTAGTCCGCAAAATGTTGGTTTACTAGGTACACTGCTCACTCAAACTTATAACAAATAACCACTTAATTTCGATTTTCAACGAAATTCTCAGAAAAATATTCTACTTCAGAACAAGAAATTAAACATGTACCGATATGCTGTCATTCAAAAAGTAAAAACTCAAAAAATTACAATTAATAATATCACTTATTTCAAAAACATTATTTTGTATTATATGTAATGACTTCAAATTATTTGATAAAATTATTTTCGAAATTATGAGTTTTTACTGTTAAAATAATCACCCAGTATGGTAGTAGGTATATTATATTATACAGGATGATGAACGCTCTCGGTCGCGGTAGCGTCGTTAAAGCTTCAGTATACAGCGTGTATTATTGAGACGATAGCGACAGTAAATTATATACAATACACATGTTTAATGGGTATATACATGTGTATATGTATGGGTAGTGGGTACCCATACATATACACATGTACCCACACATAGATTCATAATACACACATTATATATGTATATTTAATAATAATATAATGTAGACATATTGTAGCCGTTGCACCTATTAGTTTATTGAGTATTATAGGTTAGTATAATATGTGTAATAGGTATTGCAATATAATAATAAATTGTAGCAAATTAGGTATGTCTATCGATAAATGATTTACGAATACCAAATAATTAATGTTTATATCTACCATTTATATTAATATTTAATACCAAATATTTTCTAATAAAATTCATATATTATATATTTATATTACCTATATTTATATATTTTACATTTCACATTATTATTTTTTAACTAAATTTCCGAATCTCATACGGTTATGATCATAGTATCACATTTTACACGTTTTAATTCAAAGTACCTGTCATATCATTTTAAATCTTTGCATTATAATTCATAATATTATACTGATCATACTAAATCACATAAATACATAATATAGCACTACTATCATGTTTTACTTGAAATATTAATTTTTTAATAAGTAGTTAGGACAGTTAGGTACCTACGACCTACATTTAATATACGTAATTGTTATTTATAGTTTTTTTTTTTTCAAATAATTAAATATATTTATATTTACTATACCATTGTAATAAGTAGAAATCCTTCGTATTATTTTTCTTCTTATCTTGTTTTGCTACACATATATTATTAAATAATATTATAATATATTCAGTATCTATTCTACCTTATTGATATGCATGGATTATATTATTAATATTATATAACTCTTCATAATTGAGTAGTGAGGAGTCATCTACCTACCTGACAAGTAATTTTTAAAACAATTCAAATTAATTTGCCACTAATATTGCTGTAACAAATGACAATAATCTAAGTGTGTAATACACGTCTTTGTTATGTATTGTGTGTGCAGTACTTAGAACAAGGTTAATTTTATTATATATTGATAAATCGCATCGCTATATAATGTCAACTTATCTCATGATCGTGCTTTATCGTCTTATTTTTGTGACAGGCGGTTGAATTGAAAATGATATGCGTATATATTTATATAAGCTAGATTACTAAATACCTACCCAGTCAATGAGATTATTATAGTAGGTTTTCTGGTGTTTTATATCAAATCCTAGTTCATACGCGGATACAGAATACATTACTTAAACAGGACTATGAGAGCTATATAGTAGGTAGGTACAGAATAACCTCGAATCCAAGAAATACTGTTAACTAATAAACAATGTACCAATTGGTCCAATTGTATTGTTAATCATATATATTACTCTTAAAATGGGACAAGTGATCAAGAACAATAGACACATATACAATCATTTAAAAAGTGTTGTTACTATAGCTGAGTGGGTGGACCACCGGGTCGGGTGCTTAAAGCATGGTATTATTTAATAAATCTTTGGGTCTGAATAACAATTTTTACCAGATATCGGTTTACTAAAAAAAGTCAAGATTCATAAAAAATGGATGCTTCATATTTCTTTTCTCTTTCTCTTATATTTTTCATGATGTCTTTGAAAACAATTCTAGGAAATACTAAAAATATTCTCGTTTCGACTACAATTTGTGTTCCATTCGTAATATAATAAATTCCTAATCAATAAATGCGACTTTTTAGTTTCTACTGTACCAAAAAAATAATACTAATAATAGCACATCATTTTTAATCAATATATTTACCTCTCTTTGCTGCACATATACAATATAAAACAGAATCTAAAACGCGTAGTTCAAGTCGACAAGCATATATCCAATACATTTCAGCCTTAAGAAAGACACGATTACCGTTCACGGGGATCCAATTGATCCAATCACTAATATATAACTGTATAACTATATGTCTATATACATATATAGTATATACACATAAAAATATATATTAGATATTATATATTAAATAAGATCAGACTCTTCAATCCCTAAAAAATTCCATGTCCGTGCGTACACCTATGATTATATTATTATAATTTATATTGTGTTTGCAGTAGGAATATATTATAACCAATGTGTCGGAACAATATGCCGCCGCTGCGGCTTATTATTTTGCATAATCATTATCGCCGTCAACGTATATATAATATTTCAAACCTGAACGTCAACCACTTCGACGGTCAGCAGCCCTCGTTTCCCTCCACACCCTCCCTCATACTCTCAACAAACCGTTATACCTCGTCGATCCTCGTCTGTTCGACATCCACCGCCACCGTTCTGTCTATAATATTATATACATAATATATATACCCAGTACCTACACCGTATTCGCACAAACTTTATTATCGAATATTAATTATTATCGCGCACCATAATATGCAATACACACACACGCTGTGTATTACACGGACTTTATGTTTTCCTAAATACACAACGACGTCCACTATAATATAATACATCATAGTAACCATACATACGGAGTGCAGATATACGTGACATGTGGTATAGGAAGGCAGGAGCGTAGGTCGTTAGCATATATTGTATAGACATGGCACAATATTCGGCGCCGAAACACATCGTAAAGTCAAAATTCAGTACAACTCAACAAATAATATTATCATAATATTATAATATTATAATTATATTATGTCATATTAGTGCGATAAACCTACGTATTTTTAAAATTAAAACGGCCGTCTAACGAGGGATGGGTAAATGATACAAGTAAAGCTTCTGTTTTTAAATTAACAATAAACAATATCGATGGACCATACACCACGACCGGGTTTCTTCAAATTCTACCCTCAAAACCAATATCCATATTTATTGTTACGATTCGTCGATTTTTTACGTTAAAACTGAATAATTGTATACTATAAGAATCTCGTTGCACTTGGTTCTCACATGGACCTCTCTCTCTCTCCCGCTACAAGGATTCCCATTGACAGTGTCTCATTTTAACTAGTTATGAATATGCAAACTGTTGTAGTGTTGCCAATGTCCGAAAATCCGTTTGTTGTCATAGTTTTTGTTATAGTTTCCGGTATTGTTTTCAATTTTGAAAAATGAGTTATTCGATGTTCATAAACACGTGGGGCAACAACAATAAATAAATGTGAGAAAAATCAAAATTATTATTTATGGTCTATATTCTATATATATTATATTATATGTGACTGGGAACCCACTCAATGCGATATGCAGTGAAAAACAAAAATACTTAAATTTCATCGATTATAGCAACTACTGATTTTGGACATATTGACATTTGATAGTAGAAACACTAAAAACCTTCATAAATTATAATTCGTTTTAAAAAAATAGAATATTATTACGTAATTTAATCGAAACGAGACGACGCGCGACGTGTCACAGACGACTGCTAAAACAACCAATGCCGGTTATTATTAATATTAATATTTTAATTAAGAATTATGATCGTTCCAAGTTATGATAATATGTTTTTAAAATCGTACGAATTTAATTTAATTTTTAATACAAAATATTTTTTTTTAATGCATTTTAAATTAACAGTTGTTATTAAAAATACATTTTATTATCATAACAATTATTGTATCTTTAGGCACAATGGCACATAATAATTTTGAGGGCCAGGGGGCTAAGATCTGTACTATACACTTCTGTGGGGTTTAATTCCCTTAACTACCCCACGATTTCCGCAATAATAGAATATAATAAAGTATAAACACATCTGGCATAGGAATTTACATGAATTCATTTTGATTTTAGACTTTGACATAATGTTATAGCTTTAAGTTATAACTACACACATATTTGTACAATTTTATTGGCTATTATCATTTCTATAAAATTTCAAACACGTACCTAATAGCTATCCTTATATATAACGTATATAACCATCAACCAATAATAGACACGTCCTATATACGAACGGTTATTTTCACAAAAATATAATACAATGACGATGACATGCCGTGCATGCTGCGGAAGTATCCTATGAATAGGTATGAGTTAAAGAATTTCTTCATTCCTATCATTTTGTCACTCGTATAGACCAGTCATTTTTTTTTTAGAACGCGTTTTTGTGCGTAAAGATTTAAAACGCTTATTGGCTCATCACATTATTTTATAACTAAGCACGTGAATATTCAATTTATTACATTTTTAGAAAAGTTAGTAGGAACATTGATGTTATATGTTAATTTATTCTACGATCACGACGATTAAACTATACCTAGTTGGTTCAAGTGTTGATATAATACAATTATTTTTGTATTAGGTACCCATATGTAAATGTCTACACACTAAGTACCTAAATCGGGTTTAAGTTAATAACCATTCATAACTAATTTTGCTTAAGTTGTTAATACGTAAGTATAGGTACTTACTTATACTAGTGTATTGCTATTAATTTATAATTAGTATAATTACTTTTAGGCACTTTTATATTTTTACACTAACAATTTAAATTATTCAAACATTTGTATTAATGTATGTAGGTCATAGGTCATAGGTACATATTTTTGGGAAACATCTACTACCACCTATAGCTTATAGGTACATAAATAGTTATTTTTAATTGATTGTTTTCACAATTATCGTAGGTACTACAAAATATATGTAAAAGACCAAAGTCCTTGGTTGTAGATGGACGAAGAATTTTATCTCTTCAACCAATATTTATACAAGTGATTACATTCGCATGTAGATATTCCTATAGTTAATTTGCGATTGGTCCGTTGTTCACCACACAATATTTTTATAGAATATTTGTAATAAACATTAGGTAATGTAAATTATAATATATTACATAAGAAAGACTAAAACGTTATGGAAGCAATATCGTCGTGTTGATCAATTACTATCTTAAATAATCTAACGATTTATTAAGGACATTTAAATTTTAAACAAGCTAATATTAAAATTTAAATATGAAGACTCCAAGACGCTGTTTATCCTAAAGAGATAAACTATCGCTAGCAAATACCATTTATGGTATATGTTTGTAATTATTGTAGTCGTGTAGGTAACTGAAACAAGTTACAATAATAAATTATTTTAATTTAATATCCTATAGGTAGTTCAAATTCAATGGAACAATATATTATGTGCATTTATCATATAAAAATGTGTCATATCAAATAATTTTGTTAAGGTTAAGAAAAATAATGCACGCACATTTTACCAGGTTTGAATATATTCAAGTTAAACAAATAATAATTAATAGTATTGTCCTCATGGACTTAAAAAAGGCATTGCATATATTTTATAAATTATTTTTTTACAAAAAAAAACTATTATATCAAGTAGAATGAAAACAAAAAAAAAATCCAATATTAATGATATGCAATTTAGGGTAACTTATTTTATTCAATTTAATATGTAAGAAACATACAGCACAATATAGGCTATAGTGCTATAGATATACCGGACTATATATAATAAGCATGATACATTTATACCTAATATAATACATGAAGTATAGGGAGGTACCTATTGACATATATAATATCAAATTATTACTTTTTAGTTATTACGAAAACCCATAAAAATGTAGAATAATAACATTTGTATGAAAATAAACAATTGTATACAGACATTTAGAGTAATAATAGCATGTAAAAATTATTACTTAAAAATTTAGATATAAATTTAATAAATGACAATTTATTTACTGGTTTAGATTTAGATGTGAAGGCCTATAATGTAGGTAATATTAACATAAATCCATTTGCATCCTTTTCTGGAATGCTTGAAACGATGTTTTCTCAGATACAAATGTGTGCAAGTACACATTATGTTAACAACGAAATCATCAAATTCTGTAGAGTTTTTAGGTTATAAATGTAATTTTGAAAGGATATTTATTTCCGATCCTTACTTAAAACTTTATAGTGTGTATCGGAAATAATAAGTGTATAAGTGTATCATGTATGGGCAGTGACCATCTAATATGTTTAAGTGTTTAATTAAAAGTTAATGATTTTAAATTTTAAATTTTAAAAAAACAATGGGAATTTCATTGCTTTACCTACTACCTAAAGGCTATAATAGGTTTCAAGTGTAGTTGATTATTAAGCACGTAGTTCTCTATAATGTGTGCATTAAATTTGATTCAATGATAAATCATTGAAAACAAACTATTATCCCGATACCACGTATCCCGCGTAAATACCGTGGTCCAATGTGCATTCAACGGTGTTAAATACTGTTAATTCTTAATATTTAATAGACATGGTATATTGGTATTAAACAGCTTAAAAATAGTTTAAATATTTTGAAAAATGCATTGTTTATACCTACTGTCGAAAGAAAATAATAATAATCGTTGTGATAAAAAGTTTCATGCCCAACATTTAGTATTTTTTTTATTCCAACAAAATAACTAAAATAGTTTTTTTTTTATAAATATCCAACTACTTACGTACAATTTTTAAATTCTAAGTCCATAAAAAAAAGTTTTGCCTATGTATTATTGATTTTGTAGAATACTGTAAGAATTACTTACGAAGAATCTTGTATTCCTGCATCAATTGAAAAAATGTTACATTAAATACTCAAAAAGAGCAAATATATTTTATACATTTAATCTTGTACAGAAAATGCTAGCATAAATATTTTGTGAAAAGTCTCCATTGTCTATACATGTTTTAACTACAACGAAAACATTAAATTGATAGATTTTACGTAGATTATACACAAATTCTAAAATTAAATATTCAATAAACACAACAATAATTAATTTGTAGGTAAGAGATTTGCCAATGAGAGATAGTTGTATTAATTCATTATAGAAGATTTATTTGGTTCTGCTTTATATCATTAAACTTGTAAAATTATCATGGAGTATTTACTTATATACGGGTAAATATATTTGTTTATCTCACGTTTACAGTCCACGTATAGTATAATTTAACTATGTATTAATGCCGGTTTTATCAGATAATCCTTTCTTTACTTTTTTTTTGTCATTCATTAAGTGCAAATTAAATTTAAAAAATAACTTTATCCTAATGATGTTAAAAATGTTAAGGTATTTAACAGCAAATTTTAAGCAGGCAGGTATTTAAAATGTATACACTTAATACCTATCACTTACCAGCTTACCTACGATATCGTTCCAATTTTAGTATATTATTTACTGTTTTGGAAAGTAGGTACATAAAGAATATAATATGTAATAATTATTTAGTTCAAAATGTTCTGATAGTAATAATATGTCTGTTTATTTACTTATTCATGTTCAGTTTTAAGGTCTGCGATAATGTTTAAATGTTATTTAAATATATTATAATATTATAATAACTCAAATTTTACGATATATTGATACAAGCTAGATATTTAATATTGTAGTATAAGTGTACAACTGTATAACTGTATAAATATTGAATAATATAATAATATTATGTGTGATGTACAATATACTCATTAGTTATTAAGATTTAAACTTAGTGAATAAATAATAATATATATTATATTTAGACGCATGTATTTATGGACAAATATTACGTACAAATGTAATAGCATCACTGAACTAGTTATGTAAAACGTATGATGCATATTATATATTTTATTATAAATATTGTTACTAACCTATAAAGAATTATAATTTTTTTCTCTTATCATACGAAGAAATATGATTAAATACAATATTACTACGTCCAAAAACCTCAAACTCTTCAAAGATACAGGACTGGATATACAAATTTAATAATTACAATTAACAATATTTTTCATCCCATATTTCCAGGGGCAAACGCGGGGGGAGGAGTTAGAGGTTCAACCCCCCTGAATATCAGCGAAAATAGTGAAAAAATTGATTGACCTACAATAATGCGTATGAACATTTTACATTTTTCGAACCCTACCGAAATTTTTTTCTGCGTTTGCCCCTGCATATTTCATATAAGTATACATTGTACATATATTATAAATATATATATATAAATATAATTTAATGTATTTAGACAATTTGTATAAATATGTTTAAATAACGGCCTTAACTGCTTAAATTATAAAAAAAAAAACATTTGAATCGTGTGATAATTTTGTTTTGTTATGAGTATAGACTAAAATAACTTGTAAATACATTTTATTCATTAATAAATTAGTACAGTATATCTATTATTTTTTAAAAGAAAATGATCACGTTGACAACTAATAAGCTATAAACATTTTATATTTTCTCGGGAAGAAATTTCCACTTAGTTCCGTTTTTGAGAATTGCACATCCCTGGAAACGATGATTAATTATCTTATCTCTTTATTGGAATGAATTATAGAAGTAAACATTATTATTTATTATGAAACATTAGTTTATGGTTTAGTAATAATTCGATTTATTCTTCACTACGCGAAGCACATGAATATATTAACATCTATATAGTTCTTATATTTTTTTTAACGACGTGTAGTGTGTACAAAACAATAATTAAAAATTGTTTAATGACCTACCTAGTACCAACGGTTGTAGGTAGTGGGTAGTAAGTATACATACGAAAATTCGTTCACATTCTATTATTAATTGTTGTTGATAAAATTGATTTTTTACGCAAATTACAAGTAGGTACTAACTACTTTTAGATTGCCGAGTGGAATTAATATTTTAATATAATATTATGGCATATTTTATTTGTTTTGCAATGTTATGAAAAACACATTCTGGGAGAATCAAAGCGATTCGCAATAGGCACTGCTGTATGATTCATAACTCTGTTAATGGATTAAACATATTGGTTTTGAGAAAAAAATTCTATTATATTCAAACATAATTTCGAAAGGCTGTGCTATGTCGTGAAATCGCTCGCAATAGTTTTTTGAGAAAACTGCAACGGGTGTCGTCTCGGAATCATTTTACGAATGCGACGATGATGTATCAAATTGAAAATAATAAGTAATACAACACTGGCTAGAAGGGTAAGCGTAGGAAGTCTCAGACTAGGGTCATGTGTCCGACACTCAGTCTCCTATAATATATCCTGTATCCGTCTAGTCGCCGATCGCCGTACTCGTACATTAAATAATATATAGAGTGACAATAATTTGTTTAACTTAACAATTTAGAATTATGTATTTATCATAATATACATTTATTTTATATTTGGCATATTGCATTTTTGATATCGCATGAAATATGTAAAAGCGGATAATGATTGAAAATTGAAACTCCAACTATTAGACAGATCATCGTGTACTAGGTAGGTATATAAGTGTTTATTATTTATAAATTATATTTTATAGTACATACTGTATAAACTGTACTGCATTTTGAGTTTGGAGATTTGACGATTGCTCATTTAAATTATTTATACTGTTAAATCCTTCAAATTGGTACACAATGAATTTGCTTTATGGTTATGCACCCAGACATAATAGTTTGTACTTTTATTTGTAACTTCTCCACCATGTAGGGTTTATTAGTAAATATAAGCGAATATTTTTAGGCCCAGTTATGGAGGTACCGACGTATGGGTAATTTTTGGTTACTGCCTACTATAGTTTTAAGTTTTTTACGATTTATGTGTTTATATTATATGATGTTGTCTTTAGTGCCACGTATAGTATTTAAATCTTACAGTCAACTTCTCTCATACTCCACTTAGGGCCTAGAAAACATTTATATAGTATGTTTTTGGCATTATATCTGCAATCTGCTTGATCTGTAGGATAATTTCTAAAGCTGTTGGTTTAATAATATATCATATGTGATTATACAAAAATACTTTTTTTTGTCTGTTTTTAAATCACATAGGTAAATATGTATAATGACAGCGGTCTACAATTTTCATGTACAATTGAAGGGACCTTCTACTTTAGTAAGTTTTAAACATGATACCCAAAAAATATTATGTTTTGGAAATTTACAAAAAAAAGAAACATAATAAGTAAATAAATAAGTTTTTCTTGAACAATAAATAATGCAAGGAAATGTTTTATGTATATAACATTCAATTTGTTCTGGTTATTTGTGATTCGATGATCAATATTTAAATTAGGTACGCGTTAAAAATGTGACCGTGAAATATCGTACAGTAATCGATCACGATGACCTTCAATAATTTCAAATGACATTAGGTGTTAAAATATTTTTCCAAGGATTCCAAAAACCCGATACAATACATCCGATTCATCCGAATTTCGCGCAACCGGTAATGATTAAAGGTAATTATAACAACCGAGATTTGCATGCAGTATTTATTTTTGGTGCTTCCGATTTACGAGCTGCAGATAAAGAACAAAGTGTGTCACGGGTTTTTATGCATTATTAATTACTTAATCGTATAATATTTTTATGGAATTGTATTATAAAAACATATTTTTGTATAATGAAAAAATACTAGATGCATTAGGTACTCATTAGACATGGACAATTTCATAACATAGAGACTTCATGGTCAAATATATAAAAATAACCCAAATACAACGGTTATTGGATTCGTTTGATAATTATCATACACATTTTAGCCGTAAATTAAATTTATAAAAATTTTTAAAAAGTAGGTGATCACTCTGCTTTACAGTAGGTGTCAAGACATGTACCTCGTCATTGAGTGAGTCATTGTAATGTACATATGTTTTAAATTTGAATTAAATGATAAATCATTGCATACAAAAAACGACTCCGAGACTCCGTTTGTCAATTGTTAGCCTATATTATACTAAATACATTTGATGATAGGTATATTTATATATTAGTATATTACTATTATAGTATTTTCATTTTAAGCCTTACCTATAAAAATTGAACATTTTATAAAATTTTAACTATAAAATAATTTTGAAAATTTCGTGATTTAGGTGAGAATTTTGTCAAACTAAAAATGCTTTTAAAAAAAATCGTGCTTATGTAACTTTAGTATTTTTAAACTCCTATAGTAACAACTTATGAGGAACCTGCATTACATATTCAAGCTTTGTGACAGAGCAAACATTTTATAGAAAAAAATTTGAAAATATGAAATACACACAAAGCTACAAAGAACTAAAACAGAGAAAAGTATTTTAGAAATAATACCACCTATAGAAAATGCTAATATAAAGATTTGTTGACATTGTTTAGTAATTCTAGTTATTCATTTTTGAATTACAACAAAATAAGGAAATCAATTTTGTTGATATAACTGTTTTTTCATAAACTTTGTTTTCTTTAATATTTTTCTTGTTTTTCCAAATATTTTTAAAAGTGTAGGAAATTTTATTTTTGACCTCAAAAAATACTAACTACATTCACTTTCCTACCAGAAAAGATATTGAAGTTGAAAATTGAAGGAATTTTACTTCTAGAAATGGTGTATACTTAGGTACAAATCATTGTTAAATCAATACATTCATCGCTCCGCCCGGAATCTAAAATAATTGTATGTATTATTTTAATTGATTTACATTTATGATTATATACATTATACATACTATAATCGTAATATATTAAAAACATAATAAAATGTACGATTTTTAGCCACATCAGCAGTCAACCTACCAGTTAAACTTTGTTACTTAATTGATATAGTCGTGAGAAAAAGTGTAAAGGATAATTTTATAATTGTATTGTATGCCTAATATATAAATCAGGTAGCAATTTGGATGTTTATTCTAAAAATTGGATAGGCATTCAATTAAATTACACCTCAAAAAAAAAATTGCACGAAATTTGACCCAAATTTGTGTTTTAGCACGCAATTCAATGCAGCCAATAAACCATGATTCCTCTTATGATGGCATTAGGGTTTAAAATCGTATTAACGCAAATCATAGTTTACAATACTATTTACATGTGGAATTATAGTACTAGGACAAAATGGATTTTTAATTTCCTTGATTTATTCATATAATAATTAAAAATATTTAAATAAATAATTTATTGTTACTACCAAATAATTTTATTGACTTATTGTACTGTGTCATAATATTGTAGACAATCCTACGTGATAAACTTTATACTCATAAATCATAATATTCATATTTTATAGCTATATAATACAATGATCTATAGATTATGAAACAGACGTCATAATTATGTCACAATAATTGACGTTTACACATTTGCTATGAGATTTAATAATGATATTAATATATAAAAGCATATACAAAATTACAAAATATGAAACATATAAAACAGCCAACATAGGTACGAATATAATGAAAATGAATCAATGCATATTGGTTTTGGATTACGTCATTGGATTTGTATAACGCTATAAAAATTAGAAGATAAATATTATTTACACTATATAATATGTACTTAATATCCCATATTCCCATCGGTGTATATATTATACATACGTACCTGGACTGTTTTACGTTTGACTTACATATATATGTTATATATATTAGTAATATATATTCGTTTTTTTTATAAACGAATCAATTAAAGAATATAGTTTTTTCTTAATAATTATCGACAATAAGTAATTATGTGGTTACGTTGAATAGTGAAAAAAAAACAACGAAATAAAATATAATCAGTTAAGTTTTTATGAAAACAAATTAATGTGAAAGTGATTATTATCAGCGATTATTGTTATGACTATAGCACCTACTGATTTAAATCAATACCTAGGTAATTTATGCTACGTATGCCAGTATCATATAGGTAATATTCGTCGTACACGTTTAACGTTTTAAATATTTATATTATATTATATTACTAAAATTAGCTTAGTGCTTTTTAAATGGTATATTTATACAATTGCGCTGTGAGTTGTATATCATAGTAAATTGTCTCACCATGAAAAATAATCGTTTTTATTAATTAATTTTGTATATATGTTATACATTCAACTTGAATGGATTGGAAAATGGTCAATAATTACATAAATTAAATATGCACTATAAATTATAACTACTTATAAATATGACCTAATTAAGTATACAAGATTAAAAAAAAACTAAATATTGGATTAATAATTTTAATGCTCAGCCACGATATAAAGACATATTATTCTTTTAAGTAAAAGTTGATTTAAAGAAAAAAAAGAATAACTAGGCATTGGTATTGCTATATCACGTGAAAACCATGTGATATGATTTATTATGTTATCAAGCAAATGCATATAATATAATACTTACGACGAGACCAAAGGTATTAAAGTCCTAAAATATAATTATAATTTAAATTAATTTTGTTTGAAATTAGTCGTTTGTAGATATTAATATCTACCGTATTATAATAAATTTACTGATGTGCAATAAAATATAGTTAAATGTAAGTACCTACGTGTTCTACCAAATATTCAAAATTTAAAATTTACTTGATAAGTATTTCAAAAATAAATATTAAACAGTTATTAAATACAAAATTGTCAATTATATTTAAATACTAATGGGTATAGATAAATCGTATGGGTACCTACATGGTTACGAAAAAGTAAGAACACTTAAAAAGTAATAGAGGTACGCGAGTAGAGAAGAATCTGAAGAAATCAGAAGGATTAATGCGCCTACTTTTACTAGATAGGTACGTTTTATAATGATGATCTTAATTTTCTCAATTTATTATACGATTCAATTATTGAGATCAACAAAACCGCCGTAGGTATATTATGTTGATGCCGATGTGCGATGACAATAGTTATCGAGTCTATTCGTATGTATTTCAAATCGTAGTCTCGTATCTAATGTATCAAAGGTCTCCTAGATTATGACGGCACTATACACAGTTGGTCCGTTTGCGAATAATAACTATTATTATCATTGAAAGGGTCCCGTGGTATAATAATATGATGTGTATAAAAATATCAAACGACATATATTATTTGGTTTCTATTGTACGAACATTGACCTTTGGTGTTTGAATTACAGAAAATTAAAGCATGAACGATAAGTCACATTATTTGTATTTCATGTTAATAATGAATAATTGTATTGTGTGTAAAAATGTTTTTAAAGCCAATACGGCTATAATAATTATAATATTATAATATAATATGAAATATATACGTCGTACAAATGTGCTATTATGTGTCACCATTTGCGAGTAAGTAAACACGAATACACGATTCAAATGACACAAGTCGTGTAGACTCTGACCTCACAATATAATATTATTGTGTTTCATACAATATGCGATGCATATCCAGGATAGGTTTGACGAGTTAGCATTTTATCACTATTGTTGTTATTATTAATTTTCAACAAATTAGAAATGTTTTCAAAACTCAACATAATAATACGTAGGCTGTGAACAATTATTGACATTAATGGTGCACTATACTAAATACTAAAGAGTATAATAATTATAAACTACAGTACTTACCCATTAAGTTTAATATATAGGTACTGTCACTGTAGTGCAACCGTGCAGGAACAAGAAGTCGGTAAAAAAAACAAATTAATTCAAATGTAAATCGTTCACGAAAAAGTCTTAAGCCCCAAATATTTAAATTATCTATTAAATGCTGTATACTGTACAAGTCCTTACTCGTCAATGTCAAGAAATTCGGATTTAATTACATTTGATTAATTTACGTGAAAAAATGGTTTTATTTTTATAGTTTCACTGATAATAATTATCTCTATATATATTTTTTTTAATACTTAAATCCAAAAGAAAAGAATGTACAGCGATAATGTATTATTATATTCAGTTAATATACTAATGTAGGTACCTACCTACTAACATTACTATAATACTGCGTGGGCTATGCGATAATAAGATATATATTAATACTTAATTACTAGTGCTATTTAAAATTTTTAAAAAAATACGATTTTTGCTTAAATAACCGTAACAATAGTGCGAAGTCAACTAGCCAATATAATAATTATATTTTAATAGCTGAGTGCTAAGTCGAAAACATATAGTCGAGTCGTATAGTTGTAGATATAGTATAGTTGTAATATCTAATGAAAAATATTTCATTATTCTTTTCCGTAGGTTAGTGGGTTAGAACAATTATTTTTATGGTATTTATTTATTACCAAAGCATAGAAATTCAAAATAATATAAAGGTTATACACTCCTCGTTACAATTATACGAGTACATTAAACTATAATATATACGCAGTAATTATTCGCAGATAAAGATACAACAGGATGTGAGTAATTATACGGTGTATGCATCCTTTTTTTATGATCGTAACGAATAACAATACTTCGAAACACAATAATTTGGTGGAATATTATGCGGGTACATTGAAAATTTTGATCCACTAATTTACAGATTTTTTTTTTTTTGGAAAAATGTAGGTCATCGCATGTTTGATGGATATTGTTTTGCGGGTGGATCCAATGTTAAACAATTTTTGAATTTTTTAAATAGTTAGGCATAGTTAAAACATGATACGTGCAAGCATCAGTGTCTTAAATCTTAATACATTCAATATATTTAGTATTACATCGATGTCAAATATTTATAGAAAAATTTTAAAAATTATAAATTTATCAATTTACAAGTTCCTATAAATATGAATCTAGTTTAGTATTCTTGAAAGGTAACATAGGCGTATGGTGAAAATATTAAGTATGATAAATAATAATACATATTATATTGAATTTTATTGTTTTATGAATATTGCAACAATTTGTAATTTGTAATATTAAATTTGTACCTACCAGCAATTTACAATCGTTATCACATGCGTGACTTTAAATTTGGTTTAAATACTCTTTTTACTGAACCAAAAAGTTTACACGGAGAATAATGACACTTTGGGTTAAAATCATTAGCTTTAATCCGCCCTTTAATTAGAATCAAAATAAATGGAATATAAAATAGAGGTTTAATATTTCTTGTTTATTTACGTTCCTAATTTGAATATTTATAATCAATTTATATTTGATACATGTGATTACTAAATTGTGTGAACATTATTATTTCAGCAAGCAGTATAATACATAATAACTAATTGTGATTGTTTTGAAATATAACAATGTAAATGTAGGTAGCTATTGTTAATGTTTATTAATGAAGTTCATACCTACTGAATTTCATTTCAGCGCTCATTTTTGGTTTTTTAATATAATTCAATTTTGTTGCATAATTATTTCATTGAGAACAATTTTAAATTATTAGTTGGTAGTTATTGGTTCCTAACAAGGTTCCTACTCACATCATGAGAAAATATGTAAATGTTCATTTTTCAATTAAAAAACAAATACAAAAATGTTTATAAAATATAACTATGTAAGATAATAAATGGAGTTATATTTTTATACAATTATACACCTATATAAATATTTTTCTTTTAAATATTATTACTTTAAATGATAATTACTTATTAGTTATTATAATTTCAAAGGTTATTCATTAATAAATCGGATTAATAAGTAGTAGGTAGATATCTAACAATAAATTCTTATTTAATATTGTAGGTATATTATTATTCACAGTGAATATTAATATTTTATTGTAGGTACGTATTTTTTTATTTCTTTTTCGCATGATAAAATTGAGCGAAAATGTTCTAATAATAATTTATATTATATTATTTTAAGTATACCAACATAGAAAATACAATATTTTAATAATTAGTTAATAATGTTAATAATTAGGTATTGTAACTATTAAGTACCAACAATTTAATAACAGCTTATTCATTTAAAAAAAATTAATAAATTGAGATGTGATTTTACATAGTTGAACATCATAAGAGACTTTTAATAAGATTTTAATAATTTGTGAAATTTCACAATTGCTTAATTAAATGAGTAATTTTTTTTAGAAAATTTGATAATATAATAAGATATAACGTGGATATTACAATATCAACTACGGTATGAATAGTAAATGTATAATATAAAATTAATAATGTGAAGAAAAATTAAAACTTATGCAAAGACGCAATTCCGTTAACTAATTTTATATGGTCTAATTTTATTTTTCTCATTGTAAACCAGGCCTATAGGACCTGTCTGCCAAAATCAGACGCGTTCATCGTCGTATATACGCATGTCACATATTATGCATATTATAGTACTACACAAAATAACGAATTGCCTAAGCGATTAATTAACTCTCTCAGACTTGAAACGACCTTGACCTGATAATATTACAATTCTCAAGTATTCTTTCAAATAAACGAACACAAGCCTAAAAAGTACGCTTCGTGCGGATAAATTGTTTTACCTGCGAAGCAGCCGCCAAGCTCATAAAATACAGAGACCGTATAAAATACAAAAATAGACGAAATTTTATTTCGGAATACGCATATATAGTAGGTACATACGCGAACAATACAAGTGTGTAACCAAGGATCTTTACATAACATCAAGTGTGATAAAGTTTTGTTAAATAATGTGCACCGCAGACACGCGCCGGTGTCCCGGTGCAATGAACAAATTATGGTTGAATAGAATAACTAAATAAACATTTGATCAAATTGGCCCTTTATAATATGTAGGTACATATTATGAGTATATGACACCGGCACAAACAGAAGATCTCCATCCAAGAATATTTGTATAATATTATAGAAAAATGTGACGAGTGAGAGTATTAACAAATATATACATAATGAACTATTTACTATATATAGATGCATTAGGTGTACATAATATTACATTATTAGGTTTATCTGCGGTATTTGACAGTAACATTTCACACAGGAATTATTAGGGTTTGCAGGTTCTTATTGCGCTGAAAATCACGAAAATATGCATATAAATATTTATAAAAAAAAAAGTTATACGATTACATGTAAATAGGTATGCAAATTAAATTATATTAACATGCACAAATAAAAAATGTTAAGTTGTGCATTGTACACGTATGAAAATATGCAATTAAAAATGTATAAACACATAAAAAAAAGAAATTAAAAATATAATTTAAATACAAAAATAAGAGGTACATTTTTGTGTTTTAAATGTATGGTAAAAAGTGGTTACTAATTAATTAAAAGTAATTAATAAAAACACGATTCCGAAAAACACCAAAGACGAGATTGATGACGTGTGGGCACGTAGCTATAGTCAGTGATCGTTGATGACCCGTCAGGCGTCAACCGACGACGTGCCAATCGAAAATATAAAAAAAAACCTGAGAGTTGAAACTACATTTTTTTGATAACGCAATTTATATAATTGAGTTACTCGTGGTATAAAAATAAAGTGATCGGTGTTTTCCATACAACTCTCATGTATTTAGTATTAAAACTATGTATGTATGTAACAAAATGTATATTAATCTGTAGTTTTTAATTTCGACCAGTCTTTATATTTACGACAGAGTGTGCAAACGATTATTTAATCGGTGCATGTACCTAAATTTCTCGTAAACAACAGATATATTAAAGGTATATTTCAAACATAAAAACGGAGTACAGTTCAGTTACTGAAATTACGAATAAAATCGCGACTTCTTAAACAACGGGATTTGCATTTTCTTAAATAACAACTAACAATACAATTGAAAATAATTAATTACTCGGAGGAGTATTTGGAACAACTCTGTGAAAGAAAATCGTTAAATTATTTAAATGACACGCTAAAATACCAGAACCTTTAAACACAATACACCCACTCACCAGTCTCCACCTCCCCCACCCTCGCCAGACAAAAAAAATGAAAAATCAGGCGACGTGGTGACACTCGGGAAAGTATTTGGAACAACTCTGTGAAAAAAAAAACGTTAAACTATTTAAATGACACGCTAAACATTTAAATACAATACATCCCTTCTCCTCCCCCTTCGGACAAAAAAATGAAAAAACGGGTGACGTGGTGGCATCCAGTAAAGTATTTGAAACTGTGTGAATAAAATTTGTGTAGAAAATTGGTATATAGAATAGGCCTATTATTTTATATAAAGATAAGTGTGTCATATATTATTGTTATTAACTTTTGAGTCAATACCGGCTTACCGTAGGTACATATTTTAACAGTGTGAATTGGTTCTTAGAACAATTGTAGGTACAAATAAATAATAGTATAAAATTAATTTAAGTTTTTTGAAAATTGCATTGTGTATATAAAATATTATAATACACAACGTAACATTTTCAATTAGACATTAGTATATTATATTATTATGTTTTAAGATTAAAATAGGTATACCTATTATGTTTATTGTTATTATTTTTTATTATATACGTCGTTTTTCGTCAATACTTTGCTAATAATAATAACAATAGACATTTTACATTTCCGTTGATGGCACATTAAATTCTGCTTATCATATCATAAAACTCATTATTGTAAAATAATATACTAAGTTTCTTTGCTACCAGTCAGCTACGATTAAAATATTCAAACAGGCAATCATATTAAGCGTCATACGCATCATAATTAGGTCGCAGTAACTATTTAAATGTTGAAAATTCTACAATTCTAAATGTCCATACAATTATATATATTATATATATTATAATAAACTCATTGAAACAAATAAATGTTTGGCTATATAATTAACAATTATAATCAAATATGAAATATACTATAATCGATAATTATTGTCTCCTTGTAAATGTACAAAGAAGAATAAACCTATATTTATTGTGTTCAACAATTTTAGCGCGGCATATATTACATATATTACATTTATTTGTGTTCACAAAATTATTTTTGGTAGGTTTCATTCAACACCGTGTAATATAATATTATGCTATACTTGTTAAGCTCGTCGTGATTATATAGAAGATAATATTATACCAATAGTTGTACAGAAAATATATATTTTTCGTTAGGAATTAAGTCGATTGGATTACAACTATCGTATATTCGTATCACATATTTTTTGCCATGTAAATATTATTAATAAGTACTTATAGGCTTATTACCTATTATCTATACATAGGTAGTTAATGTATTTAATATTACCTTACTTTTTTTTAAAAATGTTTGCTTTTTATGACCAAAATGTAGCGATTTGCCTTCAGTTAATTAATAAAAACCAGATAAATATTTTAAATTTGAATTACAGTGAAATGTGTATATTATATAGGCTATTAATGTGATCAATTGATACGACACAATACTAGTTTTTTTTAAGGTTTGATGATGGAAAAAATGAGTTCCTATACATAACAAAGTTAAAAATAACAGTTTTTTTTTAAATATCAAATTTTTTTTATTTATATAAATAACTACTCGATAACTTACTATTGAATTGTTAAAATTAAAAATTAAAACATGATTTTATTCAACTTAATTTAGGTAACTATGTATTGGCTTTTAATTATGTCAAATGTTGCAATAATTTCAAACTTGCACATTGCTCTATTGCGTAGGTACTAATTATTTTATTGTAGGTATCGCCTATCTCCTCGTGTACCTAGGTATATATAGTATTATAATAATTATATAATTATAATATAATTAGTTGATATATATTTTCCAAATTTCAAATAATTTTTTTTTAGTGCTCTGTTAAGTACCTACTCACTTGTGCACTTACAAATTAAAACATTAGTTGGTGGGATGGAGGGAGGGAGAGAAGTGGGATTAATAAAAACCGCTCTATAGATAATATTATATAACACGTAACATGTTCCTATTTCAACGGCATAACACAAGACATTATAATGTTATAGAATTATATATTGTTGTGAGGATAGGTAAACTTATTTTGCGGTGGGGGCGATACAGTATAATATTATAATAATTTATAATATATTGATGAACGGAATAGCATCTTCTAAACCTGCAGAAGTCGGTACGCCTTCACCATCATAACGTGCATGTAAAAGTAATTTGTTTAAGCGTAATAGACAAGGGTTATATAAGATAGCATTTTTGAGTACCCACTTAAGACACTAACCACACAATCTAAAACATACCTAGCTAAGAGTATTCGTGATTTAAATCTAAACGTGTTAATATGCATGTTATATTGGCATATAAGTATATATGGCATTGTAATAATAATAATAATTGTATCACACGTTTATACGTTCATTCGCAGTATATGTGCGATCGATATGCTTGCTGATAACTAAAAGTATGATTATATAACTCTTCAATAAGTCTGAAAAAATTTAATGATCATTATTTTTACCATAAAAGATATTTTGTTCCACGCTCGTTACAAAAACTTTTATAATTTAAATCAATAACAACTTAATACCTATCTACTACAGGAAGGTATTACACGGCGTCTATACACAGACTTGATAATAATATTAATTCATACACCTATTACTTACCAAATGTATTGAAATAAAAAAAGCTTGTAAGAGATTCTTACAAAGCAAAACTCTTATAATAAGATTGGTCATATTATTTATACTTATAAATTAAATATACTATTACAGCAAGTATATTACCTATCTCCATTTGGTATTTGAAACATCTTACGATATTATGTGATATTTTAATAGAGAAGGAAAAATGAATAGCAAGTGCAACATTATGTTCAATAGGTATGTATATTTTTACATCTAACTGTACGGTGTATAATATATTATTATGCCGACATTTACAAAATCTGAAAATAAAGTTTGTAATAAAAATAATAATTTTACATAAATAATATTATGAAACACTTTAAGTACGCTACTACAAAAAAAAAAAAAAATGAGATAATAATAATAGGAAAAAGTAATAATAATAATAATAATAATAAAAATAAAAATATATAAGTTTAAAAAGTAAAAAGTACATTTTTATCCTGAAAATATTGTTTTTTACATAAAAGTTATTGGTAATAAAAAAATAATATGCATTTCATTCCTGTAGAAATTACAGTCAAATTATTGAGTGATGTACAATGTAGTATTTGACTAGAAATTCAACAGAATCCATTTTCATAATTTATTTTACTTAAAAATTTCCAGTTGAAAAATTGTTTTATTTATATTGCAGCCATGATCACGGAAAAAGCCTGTAAACAAATTATTATCATTATTATATTAATTTGTAATGGTTTTCAGTGAAAAACTTTTCACTAATTTACTAAAAATAAATATTTAATAATAAAATGATTATGACTATATATATATACCTAATCTAAGTAAAAAATTTATGAGTACCTAGTGATTCAGTTATATTAATTAATAATTTAAAAAAAATATAGATGATGAATTAAAATCTTATGAAATATAAATGTAGGTACTTTTTGTAAACTAAAAAATGCAATAAACAATTGAAAGTGCAATTATTTATTTTAATTAATTAGTAATACACTAATACCTAATAATAATTATGATTTTAAATATTTCAATCATTTTCTCAAGCTTTCGTTCAACAATTCAGCTAACGTTGTATTCAGAGTTAAATGTATACCAAAAAGGTATACGTGTGGTAGGTACTTGTTAAATTTTTTACACATATGGGGCCACAAACTAACCAGTTATTTAATTAGTGTTTCAGTTTTAAAATTATTTTCAAATGAATCACTGGGTACCTACTTTATCAAAATGTTACACAATTTGAAGTAACGAGTTAAACGTGATTATCTTTTAATTTTTTTATTTTAAATTCCAGACAACATATTTTTTGTTATCTATTGCGATAAAAATAACGTTAAGAACCATTAAAATAAAGTTCCTATATACAGATATATACACGTATATTTATGCAGAAACAAACTGAATAAGGAAAAGAGTATTATTATTGATTATGTATGTCATGCAGGTACATTGTATATACACCAGGTACATGTATTTTATGTATTTATGTTAACAGTCATATAGAGGTTTAATTAATTGTTTTATGTGACAATAATTTGAGACGTCGAAATAACTCATTATAGGTCCAAATAATCAAAACGTCATTATATAATATTACTGGGCGGCGATGTTTGGCCCGAGCAAAAGAAAGAGTAAATATGCTGACAACAATTGGAACGCGAGTACTAAATACTGAAAGCCGAACGTTGCCAACAATTCATTGCCCCCTCGACAATAATAAATTGTATACAGCATAATATTATGTACCCAATAATATATAATAATAATAATAATACTAATAATAATAACGTATTATTATGCATGAAGTTTTTTAACAATGATTAGGAGGTACTTAAATGTCTTTCAAAAATAACACAAATCGGCATTATTCAATGAATAAACGACAAAGGCACACGGCGCTAGCAAAATGTACACCGACGTAAGTACCCACCCATGTCTAATAACCGTCGTTGGTCTGTTTAGTGTAAATATTGTATTGTTTGCATGCGACGAGAAATATGACGTATTATTATTACCTATATCGGTTATGGACGGGTTCGACGATGTTTTATTCATTGACAATGTTTTTATTATTATTATTTTCGTTGCGCGACAAATACGATTGCTTATTAAAACGTTTGTATAAACATCAACTGAACAACATGATATTATTGTATTCATATTATATTATATTATGTACATCATATTAATAATTATAGTATGATCAAACGCCGCGTTTACAAAACGATTTTTTAATACCTATATTACGATTTTCTCCGCCACACTTATTATAAAATATATTGTACAGAGTGTATCTGCAGGAGTATAAAATAAAAATGTTTATTGAGATGCATTTCTTACATCCGCCACTTACACCCTGTATTTATATCATAACAATATATTATGTACAAATGGAAAAGACATTATTATAATTATTATTATTATATTATTACACGATAAATCGTGCCCTCCACTAGTGACGACGTCCCAAACGCAACTACCTGTCGTCGCTTTGATACGGCCAGGTACGGGTTAAAATTTTTATTTATTATACGCATTACCATATAAAATATTATGCACACACACACACACACACACACACACACACACACACACACATGTGAACAGGTGTGCCTATTATATCCTGTACGCTTTACCGTTTTGACCCGAAACGGTCCGTTTGTCATGCACCATATTATTATAATATTACAATACGACGACGTAAAGGTAGGTAAGGTGCGAGTTTATCGTAATAATATTTTAAATTTTTCGCGACGAAAAGGATTTCGCGATGTGTAATAATAATAATAATAATACCCGACAATTTGTTGGTCCGCCGCCGGGCCGCCGGTCACTCTCTAGTTCGTACGTAAATTATAATAATAATATATTATATTATACGCTATACTCGTCCTCGCCAAATACCCATTCGTTTAACTGTACAATCGGCCAAAAATGAACCACACAAAACGATTAAGAACGCTCGCCCGTGCACACAATATGTATTGTCGTGCCGCAAGTCTCCCGGGAACCGCGGCGGTGTTTCGAAGGTCAAAATCGAAAAAGCGAATTTCACAGAATAATAATAATAATATCGTCATCGTCGTCGTAATAATATAATAGTGTATAAAATTATTATACATTGTATACTTATAATACGGGATGTATGAGATCATCGAACGTCATTTTCGTTGCACCGATGATCGGCGGGGGACCTAATTACAATATCAGTTGTCCTGCACGGGGTATCGGCGCACGTGCAGATGTTTGCGAGGGATGTTTGACAATTTGTATTTTAATAGTGTGTGTCCATGAAGTAATATTTGATTAGCAAATGAATATCATAAGGAAAAAAAAACGAGTTTAATAATTCTAGGTACCCACGGATTTATTTGAAATGTTTAACGAGGAGTATTAGTGCGCCTATTTGTGAATAAGATCGTTAACCGAGTATATAATAAAAAAAACCACATCAGTTTTCTTATTATTTATACTGAACGATATTATTATTTATTACTGTTTATCCCATATAGATTGGAAATTAAACCCAAATGGTATTTTATACGGTTCGAATATCGCAACATGTCCAGAGAGAAAATCGATAAAAATGTCCAAGAAAACAATAATAATATGCAGTAACTGCAGCAAGAAACTGTTCCTTTTCTTTTTTTTAACGTCCCGACTATTTTTTTTTTTGGATTAATCCGAATACCGCCCGGGGCCGTCGTGTCCATTATACCTTATGGATTATGTTACCCCCGTTGGAGCACTATTGTAAAAGGTTTTTTTTTTTTATCAACAACTATTAAAGACGCGCTTGGTTTAAAATTACTGCGAAACCTCGAAAACTTAAATCGGCCGAGAACAAAAAAATAAGTCGTATGTTATCGAAAATTCCGATTTATAGAAAAATTGTGTGTAGGTACACAATGAAAAGCAGGGGCCAAGTAATACATTCGAGTTATCGAGGTTCCACTGTAATTTTGTTTGTTTATTTTAATTAGTATTTTACTGTATGATTTTAAAGTGGTTGTAATGCGTTTTTGTTTTAGTTCACTTGTGTCGACGTCGTACGTAATATTTTAATAACACATAGTTATAATAATTTTTACGGATCCGATGAGGGTAAATAGTTTTTTGTTCGCCAATTCTACAGCGTGTATTTGGTGACTGATTTCCATATAGGACACTGTAACGAATGTTACGCGTCACTACATCAGAAACGTCTAATAAACAATAATAATATGTATTAATTTACCCCCGCGGAAATTGTTTGAAAAATTCATCAAATTGCCCACCCACACCCCCGATCTACAACCAGATGTCGAAAATCACCATATAATATTTATGAACAATTATATGCCTATGCATAATGTTATGCGATATTAGTGTTTTGTAATATTATTGTTCCGCCCAATGATTTACATAACTATATATCATTTATTTGTCATATTATATACGTAAAAATACATAATATTCTAATAAAATACATTGAACAGACCTGATTGATGTTTAAGAAGCTTTGACGATTTGTATGCGTTTAATTTCTTTCTTCAACTGCACGTATGTCACCTCCAATTTGCGCTTTTGAACGGATATTTCGATTTCGGCAACCTTCTTCTTGAAACGGCTGTTTCTGGCCGCCTCGTTGTTCTTCTGCCTCATCTGATAGTAGTAGTCGGTAGTTTTCGATGTGCAGCTTGAAGACATGATTAATTCTGTAACAAAGTATAAACATGAAAAAAAATGTTCAATATTAAAACACGTAAAAAACTGTCTTCGGGGAAAATGTGCGGACAAAACACATAATATTGTTTGTAATAACTCTTTACAAAATATTATTCTACCGCCGAGAGATCCGAACACGACCATAAGTACTGCACGTGACGTGCCAATGAACCGAAATAATTATCGTCTTAGGGTCCAGTGCAGCAGTCATGTCATGTCATGTGGTGTCAAAAAATTGTCATTAAAAACCCATTACCGAGCTGTGGTACGAGACCGAATGCTATTGATGTGTCCTGTTATTGAAGCATAGAGACATTTCCAAACGTAAAATACACACGTGTGTATGTTTTTTTCAGCCATTCTAGGAATGGTTTTTGTTTATTTTCAAAGATGATAAACATGATATATTTTAGAGGTATAATTTATGAAATATATTCCAGCGAACGTTTCGTAAAAGCAACAATACGACATTGATTGGAAAACGGACATTCGAAAAATGGTTTAAACATTTACAGAAAATCTTTATCGTTTAAACAATATAATATAATATAATACCTGTATAGTTTATTTCGATTGGCATTTTTGAACATTTTACGTTGACGGATAAACTTGGCACGTGGCTTGAAAACAATACGTACATTTGGGCCAAGGGAAATGCCGAAGAGAACGATAATGACCGTGAATTAAGTGGATCGCAATTATTTCGCGAAAAAAGAGGGGTTGTAGACGATTTTATTTTCGATTTCAAAATTGCGTCACACTGTTTATCAATAACAAAATTGCAAAACTATAACAAAATTGGTACGTAGAAGAAACGCGTATTTGTTAAACATTAAAATGTTTTTCATATATTTTTTTACCCCTTATTTATGATAGGTACCTTTGTACTGCAGTAAACACGAACTCGATCATGTTTGTGCATACCTATACTTGAATATCATACGAAATTGCTTCGAAGTTAAACAAACATTTTAGCTTACTATAAAAACTATTTTCCATAACATATAATAATAATATATTATTATTAAAAACTAATATAAATAACATAATTCTAATAAAAAATTTATTAATAATTAAATAAACAATCACACACTTATATTTAACATAATATAAAGTAATGCTTTTTTATTGCAATATATTACTACTTTATTAATATAATTACTTAAATATTTTTTTTGTCTGCAATCGAGATTATACGGTTTATTTTAGTGATTACGGGGGTGTTTTTACTGTTTTAATAAAATTGGTTTTGTAAGTCCTAAAATAATATTATCTTGGATGGCAATGATTATATTGTACATTAAATATTTTATATTCGAATGTTTTAAAAATATAATAAAGGTACATATTTTCGGAGCATTGTTGAAATTCCAACGATATAAAACGAATAATCGAGCTTAAAAATTCAAACCCACGTAAATATAATTACCTATCTACAAGCATAATAAATTATCCTATTATTATTCTTATTACACATCGATAAGCACGGTAATACGATTAAATCAGGAACAGCATACGGCACAATATTATTATTATAAAACCTAACGCGGGATCGCAAAAACGGCAAAATAATGACAATAATTACCTCGTTATAGTTCGGACGGACAGCAATCTGTGGAATCGGATCGGAGATAGAGAATCTGCGATGGCACGGCCGGTGATACAGTCGTCGAGTTTGTTGTGTGTTCGAGTGCTTCGTAGTCGCTGCTGTACAGTGATGATACGCAGACGGGTCCTCCGTGACGGTGTGTAGCGGTTACGACAATAAGCCGTCATGCAGAAATCTGTATTTTATATACGGACGTAATTGAGCCTTTACCCCAAAATTGTATTATCATCCCTTCCGAGTGCGATCGCTCCACCCTTTCTCGCGAACCGGTACCGGTGCGGGACGCTCGTCGAATCGCGTAGGGGGCCGATATATCGTCGCGGAAACGATTATCGCACATTATTGTGTTGGCCACGCCGACCTTTCCTCTCTCAACTCTCCCCCGCACCCCCCCCCCCCCCCCCACTCTCTCCACCAAACCAAACGCACGCACACACAAACACACACATACACACACTCATTCTTTCGGTCTGTCCCTCTCTATTTTTGCGTCGTTCGTCGAAATCGAATTCCGGATCGGCGGCGACACAGTGTATAAGAATAATATAGGTAGTTCGTTGTATATAACAAATAACAATGAGTAATATATTTTTGTATTACATTATTATCACTTGCAACGCGCCGGCGGGGTTGATCTCAGTGGGAGCTGGACAGACGGCTTAATTTAGCGTCGAAACTATCAAACAACTGCTATTTCAAAAACGCCGACCATTGCACGGCCCATTATACGACGTGTCGTCTGCAGTGTACATAATAAATATTATTATATTGGGCATTAAACATTGTATTATAATTTATTATTGTGCCATTATAGGTACTGCCGTCAACTGATTCACTTTAGGATTTGTCCACATTTGAAAAATAATATAACCAGATTTGTATATTATTTGTAACCCACCAACAATCACTATAATAATTACTACTACACCAATACCGCTAATTCTGACTCGTTTCTTAGGATCACATGATTTAATAATTTGGAAACTATATATCTTAATCTTCAATTTTTTAGGTACTCAAAGTACAGCTTCTATTAGGAGTTCTTAACCTTTTGTTTGTGAAATAAAATACATTTATACAAAAACAAATTAAATTATTGACTTCCATTGATAATTGAATATTTGTAAACAAAGTACCATAATATATTATTTTGAATGAATAAATTGCCGGTATTATGAACTATAATACATTAATATAGTATAAGTAAGGTTGATTTTTAGTAATTTTTTTTATCGGCTAATAAGTATGGGTAAACAATTTTTATTTTATGATTTTTTTTGTTTATTATATTCGAGATTCGAGTAAATAGGAAATCGGGAAAGTAGCTGTGTTTAGCCATTGTACAACGCGGCACTAAAATCGTTTCGTTAGGCATTTTGTTTGGTCAACGAGACGCAACTCTGGAACAATATCTTATTAAAATATAATATGATATACGTGTGATGGTGTATTTTCAGTTTTGATAATCAGTAACATTTGACTCATTTGGGAAAATAAAATCAGTGGTCGGGTCGCAAACAAAATGTATACAAACTCCCGAGGTCGATTCGACGTCGACGATGACGACAACATAGGCACGTATCATACCTATTATTATTGCTAGGTAGCTACCTATATGGTGTGGTGTACATATAATAGGTATTGTTGTTGGATATATTATATCGTCGAGGAGTCGTACACCGTGATAGGTTTCACACAATTGTATACTGTTCCAGACTGCAGTGTTGCTGCAGGTTTATCGCCTGCAGTGATCATTATGGCAACTCTTGTAAAGTATTTTATGGTGGCAGGCGAACAAAATATTATATGCAATGCGGATACATCTATATAGATCAATAACGCGTTACATTGTACATTGGCTAGCCCGAACCGTTCGCAAAAGTCCAAAATATGTCTTAGCGACGCGCGCAGTGTTTTGTGATTTAAATAATAATTGTAAACGCGGTGCGATTTGAATTTATTTTCTGAAAAAGTCCATTTATATATATATTAATAACCATAGTCTGTTCTCATGCCGCGTGGCCAGAGATGACACTATATTTATTGGCCGCCGTCCATTTCGGTAAAAATGTACAATACAAATGCACACAAACCGTATTAAATCCGTCCAAACTTCCGTCGCTAACGTCATGCTCTAACACTACTAGGAAACGCACAATAATAATAATATCAACAATAATATTTCACCACCGTGTCATCGCGCCGACGCACCGCACCGTTCGGATAGTCGAGCTCCACAACATATGTTCGATAATGCACATTATACATGTGGCAAACATATTTTAGTTTCGACAAATCGATTGATTTGGAGATGTGAAATTCAACGGTAAAATGTATACGTTCAGTTCAGAAAATGTCTTATGTGTGATTCAAATCTTCAAATAAAGTAGATACTTATACCAGATAGTTTTACCTTTTTCAAACTTGTATAAAAGTGTGTAGATACCTATAATAAAGTCTATACATATAAATATTTTTTAACCATTTGTATATTAAAAATATACCCGGTAAGATTATTTTATGTAAATCTACTTTTACCGTGTATCTAATAATATACATTATTACATTAACCAGATCGCATTTCTAATTTTTGTGAGCATTTTACTTCATATAATATTACATTATATGCGCAAAGTTAGTTCTACCTATCGTATTATACTAATAGTAATAACATAGGCCCCCGACATATTTTACTGAGGTGGCAATAGTGTACTTTTGCCTAATATGTTTTTAGTTTTACCACATTCTAACCCCTCCTCCCCCTCAAGAATTTATACCAAGTCACACTTATCGACTAATTAGTATTACTGTATAGGTATAAAAATATAAAAATATTCATCAAAATAATAAAATCGTCTCTAGTTAGAATCGTTTTTCGCACTTTTTCGTTAGAAATGAAATTTTATTATATACATACATTACAGTGACCTACATAATGGTGAGGTACACTTGAAACCTACTATACTGCAGCAGAGTGACTTCCCTGGTTTTTAATTTTGTTATGAAGTACTTAACAACGGACTATATTGTTTTTTAGTTGGCATTTTTCGTGTTGATCGGTATAGTCCCGACACTCTCGTACCTATAGAATAATACAATCTATATAGTAACGCATTTAGGGAGAGTGTAAGGGGAAAATGCTATAAGCACTTGCTTGTGATGTGTTCATGTATATTTTAAATAATAGTATTTAAAACTTAATACTTTTTTAAATACTGTAATAGTTACTCACCTAAATTATATAATTATTATACATATTATTGTATTATACAATAAGATATAATATTTTTGTTCGATGTTCATATTATAATAATCAATAAATAATAACTTTTATCTGTCCTAGTATATAATATATTATATAACAAGTATAAAATATTGCCTGAACTTTAGCTGACAACTAATACTATAGACTTCTAAAGGGTTGATTCTATTTTCTCATACTTTTTTTTGAGAAGGAAATATTCAATTTGGAAAAAAGGATATGTTTTTAGGCTTATACATATTATATTGCTTGCAAAACAGTTGATTTATGATTAATTTCATAAAATATATTTTGTTATTGCCTAACTTAGAATTTCTTCTTTTTTTGAAGGTGGGGGGGAGGGGTGGACAAATTATTTTTCCCCGGGGAGGCGTATACATTAAATACATTAAATGCACTTCTTTTGAACAATACGTATACACTATACATCTATACGCGTAATATACTGCATATGAAGTATTCACAACCGACCAATTGTTAACAATTGTAACCAAAGATAAAAGAAATTCTAATCCGAAAAAAATTTCAAGAGAAATACATTATTTTGTGATGCAGTGTATTTTTAAACCGTCAGATACTATGCGAAAACAATTTATTTTGCCATATTTTGTAATCGCTGTTAAATATGTTACCGATCACTACTACCTACTACGAAAAAAAAAAATAGCTAGACTCACTTGATACGCATAATAATACGTATATTATTATGTAATTCTTGTGTATTTGGAAAATTTTTTTAAATGTGCATTTATTTATACATGCATATCATAATATGTTATGCTAGTGTATATATGTATATGTATATTATATTATTCTGCTTTCCAAATGCCGGTTGCCAAATAACGTTGCGTCTAACAACAACTTAGCGGTAGTGTGCTCATATCTGTCATTAGTCACTATTAGAATAGAATAACAAGATGTTTTAATTTTATTATAAACTCTACTAGGATTCTGTCAGCACAAAAACCACGATCTGCAAATTGTAAAATACTGTTGTACTTAGAGAGTACTTATAATATTTGTAATAGATATTGGTTTACTTAATTAATTTCAGCAGTGAATTTAGATTTTAGACGATTTCACTACCTATATAATTTATATATATAATATATGGTCAATACAATACCGTGAAATACTAATAAATTATACCTACAGATCTTTATTTGGAATTGGACTGATGTTATTTTCGAAAATAAAACACCTATTTTAGTAATAAAATGTATCCATATAGATGTAGTAATATTTCGTTCAATCGTAATATTACGAAATATTCCAGTTGAACAAAACGTAATGAATTTTTTAAAAAAATGTCATTTTTTTTAATAAGAATCCACCTATTTAGATTTATGTATGTGTTCGAATGTATTATTTTAATAAATGTTGAATACATCATAATATAGCTTATAGCCATAAACAATTTTTATGAGAGATTTTAAATATAATTTAAAAAGTTCTGATATATTGTAGTTTATATCATAGTGAACCAAAAACGTATATACATAAATCCGTTTTTTTCATACGTAACATATTATTTTTTTTTTTTGTATTGTGTATATAGTTGAACACAAGAAGGCGTGAATATAAGTGGTAGCTAATGAGATGTTTGAGATGTTTTCCCTCTGCTTGGATGACTTAATATATTATTATTATGTAGGTATAAATATCACTGAGTAAAAAAAACAAGGGATAAAAAATTTTGAAATATCATCAAGGTTTTACAGTTATTGTACAATGGCTTTTTATCCTCGTCCGTAATTTATTATTATGTTACACACACTAATATACTGCGTTATTAAACATTAAAAAAGCCAACTTTATATTATATACCTAATATACCTAACTACAAATTAAAATTAAAAGTATAAAGTTTAAAACATGATGTTTCATAAATAACTTTTCGTGGACGTTTTCTATTTTAATGTAGCTATTCTAGAGTCGCCATGTAAGACCCTCCTAATCGTAAGATGACAACTAAGTTAATTTATTTTATCATTATAAGGTATAGGATTTTTTGTTACCTAGTTTACAAATTGTTGCTTATCTATTTTTGTATACAAACCACAAATATACATTAAGTATTTAATTATAACAGAGTCCATAAGGCTGTGCATATAATATTAGGTAGGTAAACGTTGAAAAACATGAATAGATAACAACTATAATATAACTCTTTACAACAATATGTAATGTTTATACACATTTCCATTCTACTCGAATAACTAGGAATATACACATTTTTTTTTAATCTAAATTATTGTAGACTATCAAATATTATGTAGGTATATATGAAAAAACCACAATCAAGTTCACATTTTAACTGTTACACATCTATAACGTCATAATGGTTGTTGTTAAGTATAAACAGAACCGACAACCTTACTTATACTTTGTATAGTACCTACCTACTTCTACGTATCAATAGTATTTTTTTAGTTATCAATTTCGTTCGTTTCCGCTTTTATATTTACTCTTTATTTATATTTTATGAACTTTAACAATACAATCATATTATACCTATACGTTGTGCAGCTATCATTTATCAAATATTCTTCTGGATGTGTAATAATATAAAATATTGACTATCAGTTTCACCGTCGGCCGAGTACCTACAGGTACAATCAGCTATTTCGACGAAAATTCCATTGTAATAATATTTAGATTTCCATTTTCCTTTCTTTGCCATTAAATTATCGTTGGAGTTTGCCCTCAGTGTGTTTAAAATATATAATAATGTGTACATCGTTATCTATTACTCACCTTACCTCCTTTAGTCCTTTCAACGACAATGCGGCTTGTGTGGTTTTTTATCATTGCTAAACAAACAGCGAGGCCTACCGAGTGATATAGGTGTAAAATGTACACACACATACACGTATTATACTTGAGGTCTATTTCACTAACATCGTGTTGTTCGTATAAAAAAATATTATAATGACCTACATGTATAGAACATTTTGCGTTGAAACTAGCTTTAAAGGCTGCGTGATTTTTCAACGAATTTTATCAAAAACCTTTTCAAATTTTCAAAAGTATAGGTGAACCATAGATAAACTTTATTAATTGTTACAAAAAAATATTATGATTAAAACATGTACTCCGATTTTAATTGTATTAAATCATTGAATTTGACCACATAATTGTGTAGCATTTGGTAAAAACAGAAAATAATACCGTACTTGAACTCTTTTTACGTCTTATACGCGTGTATGCTGATTGTTCGCAGGTTGCAGCTGATTTCAGATTTTGTTCAACTTAAAGTATACTTACAATAATATTATAGCCTGTACCCTATTATAGTCAAATCTTGGACATTTCCTCCCCAAACGGGACAATTTCCCCCCGGACAAAATATTAAAAGTAAAAATATTAAACAATAATATAAGTACATTGCAAATCAATAAATGTACAAATGTTTTAATGAATACATAAATATAATTCAAATTCTAACGTCATGATAATATGTTAGTACCTACTAATACAAAATTCAATAATATCAATATTAAAAATACAAAATTAAATAATAGAAATCAAAAAATCAAAAAATCAAAAAATCCAACTAATAGGTTTTTATTTTTAAGGTAGGTACCTCACAGAATTTAATGAATTCAAATTATCTTTATTAACATATTAACATAATTATTACCCAAATTATTGCGGAAAGCTTCTGTCCTATAATTCTAACGTCCGGTACCACTACAAAACTCTCGTGCAAAACGCGAACTATCTCCAATACATGGGCAAGTCATACTTCGACTCTTGATCAGGCAAACCTTGTTATGACAAACTCTTTGAGGAAAAATCGTAGCGTCTATAAATTTCAATTTTTCACAGCATACAGGTAGGTATAATATTGTTCAAATATGGTTAAAAAATATGATTAAATACGTATGAAATATTATAAAAATATTATGGTTAGTGTATTTATGTAATATAAAAAAAGCATTATACCCACGTACTGTGAACAATTGAAATTTATAGACTACGGATTTGTCCAAATGAAGTTGATCATAACTAGGTTTTCCTGAGAAAAAGCTGAAATATGACTTTAGCCCTCAATAGTGTATTAAGTAGTGAATTAATGGTAGGAGATAAAGTTCTGAAAATCTTCACTGCACTTCCCCTAGCCAATGTGAATCTAAGAAGACCCCAAACAACAAAATCCGTTCTCCAGTTTCGGAAATCTACCTCGCTAAATGAAAATCTAACAAAACATAACTCTTTTTTTTATCTGTGAAAAGTAAAATAATTTTTTTTTAAATTTTAATTCTATATTTAGTATCTACTTGAAAATTCCTTTTTAATGAATTATCAACCAACTTTTTAGCTATCATAGTTTAGGAGAAAAGTTAAAAAAAAAAATAGAAATTTTGGGACTGTTCACGCCGACGTTTTTATGGATTCAAGTGGTTATACCGCTTGGCTGTGATATCAAATCTCTCTCATTAATATTTTATATTAAAGCTAGCTAAATTACCCACCTACTCATCATTACTGAGTTACTTTTATATTATTTTCATATTTAACACAAATTCTTGAATTTTCAAATTTCAGACTTTTTTCATTTCAATTACCATACTTACTTGATTAAAAATCAAGAAAGTAAAAAGTTAATTGCCTATAATTTAAAAAATAAAAAAGTTAAACCCACTCTTTGAAGGGTATTTTTTCATCATTTTTGGTATACTTTCATATGACGTCGGCTGGTTATTTCTCCCTGGAACACATTTTATATTATGTATAAAATTATACATACCTACCTATATAAAACTATTTAAAAGCACGAACAAGTAAATTATAATACAGTTAATGTTACGAATACGTCTATCCTCTAGAGTCCTAACAATAAACATTGATTGACAATGACTGATGACTAACGTGATCAACCACTACTATATGGACATTTCGATTGTCCGATCTTATAATATATTGTGATTTGTGAGGTCCACACAGTGATGGGTTGGGCGCACGGTGGACTTATTTCGTTTTCGATTCCGAGTGGATCAATAAGGGAACTACCTATATTGGTTTTACAACGATGACGTTTTTTTCTTCGTATAAAACACATTAAAACATTGTTAGGTACCGCACGTGTGGGCCATGAGATAATACGTACCAATTATTGGTACCACGATTATAAATTATTATAGACATGACTATAATAATGATATTATAATCTATACAAATATACCTACAATAATAAAGTAATCGCGTATGAACGCATCACCCGTAAGATAATGAAATCGTCTTCTAGTTTTATACGTCATATTATCAAAATGACAATATCGAGTCACATATGCGTAATAAACATGAACATATTTTAAAGAATACCAGCCATGTTATAAATATTATAATGTCGTACACGTGTACCGAGGTGTAGTTGTACAACAACACAACATGTAGGTACCTATTCAGGTACAGTTTGAAATTTCATTGTGTACGTATATCTACATTTATGCACACAAAATTCACTATATAAGTATGCGGAATTAATAACGCTTTTTCGACGATTTTAACCGTTCGGGAGCGTGTGCACAGGTGAAAAACGTACCTACCGATAGATGCATACGCATAAACAATATGAAATATACAACACATCACACATAATGTGCGGCACGTGGTAAAGGTACGTACATATAAATATATATATATATATATTCTATATTATAGCCGTATAGGTGCAGCCGGAGTTGAACTGCACGCTTTGCACACGCGATTCAAATAGTTACAATAATAATACGAGATAGGTATAAAATATACCGTACATCGCCATATATATTTTAAACCGGGTTGCAGGGTGTATTATATAGGTATATATATTATTATGTGTCGAGCGTGTTTTTCTTTTGGCACGAGTCTGGCCTACATCTATATAATAATATAATATTATTGTATCCGAACGCAAATAATTATTACCGTTTTCCTCCTTTTAACCCCATCCCCCCACGGGCGCGAGCACACACTCGACCCGCCGAAACTCGCACAATATATAATACAATAAGTAATAACACACACACACACATAAAACGTCCCCGCTGCACCGGTCGCGCGCACACACCGGGCGAAAAACTTCCTAGTGTCACACCTGCTGATTCTGCTGCCGCTGCCGCTCCGCTCCGTTTCTGCCGCTGCTGTTGCTGTCGGCTGCGGCGGCGGGCAAACACCGTTAGTGGGTTAGTAGTGCGGCGCGGCGCTGGTGCAGTTCGCGAATATTATTATATTTTGTTATTATCGTGGCGGCTCACCTCTTGTGTCGGCCCCGCTGGCGGGTGGGTGGCGGTGGTCGGTGAGTGAGTGGGCGGCAGGGGCGACCTTTCAACGGGAACCGTAAACACCGAACATAATATTGTGTGACGCGCAGCTGCCTCGTCCGCGTGCGGCAGCCGAGCGCGTTGCGCCCGTGCTTACGAAACGCACACGCACACAATGCGCCCACCCACTCCCTGCGCACGGACGCTTGCCCAACCACCCCTAGGGACCAGGATGACGTTTATTGTGCGGCGACATAATAATAATATATAAGAGCGTCGCGGTGGCGGCAGTGCCGTCCTGCAGCTTCTCTTATTTCGATCTCTCCCTGTCACTCCATCTCTCTCACTCACTCGTCACGGCCGAAAGGGGTAGCGTATGATGATGAGGCATAGTCGTCGTCGCCGTCCTCGTCGTCGTCGTCGTTGCGGTCCTCGTCCCGAAGAATAATATAATGTACATTATTTATAGGCACTATTATTGTGTACACGCATATTATAACAATAATAAAATAATATGTGATGCGAAAAAAATATTACAATATATGGGCACGCCGCATACGTACATATATTATTATATTATTGTTGTACTCCGAAAAACCCCACGCGACGACCCCGCGCACCATCACTGACGGACAACCGTTATTCTCATTATTATTATTGTTGTTGTTGTCGTAAAATACATAATATCGTCTATTATAATATATGCATGTGCAGTGGGGTTCCCGAGGTCATGATCGCGTAAATGCACAAAATATATGATAATAATAATAATGTACAGCGTTCGCGGTCGTCAGATTTCTCGATTCGGCGGAAACACTGCCGTCGCCAGTCGCCACATCGATCTGTTATTCTCCATTCGAGTAAACGAACGAATTCTCCCCCCCCCCCTCCAGACATTTCACCCCAACGCAGTAAGGGTATTGCAACATCCCTCCGCGTTGAAAAAATGATTACTATTTGGCGATTCACTACTATTATTAAACACCTACCTGTAGGACTGTAGCCCGTAATATTATGCTGCATAAAAATAACATAATATATTATTGTATAATATTATATGCTTGGTATATAGTTTTGTTTTTATTTCTCTATACTGCGGGTTTGTGTCTTGTAAACGGTCAACTTTAAACGAGCAAAATAAATGTTCAAATAATATATAATTTAATATTCATGAATTCATGATGAATGTTGAACATTCAATAATAATAACGACTACAATTCAATTTTTTTTTAATAATTGACGACGGGGTTTTGTCCTAGATTCGCGATATCGGACACCTGCACAGTCCATATTGCGTAGATATAAGCGGCCCATTCTTTCGTCAGGCTAAACTCATATCAAGCAAACGTATATGCAAAGTAAGCAAAAGTAGGTATTATATAACTATAGGTACCTAGATACTATACACAAATAGTTTAAAATTTAAATGCCAACTGTTATATTTTTCAGGTAACGTTGTTTTTTTCTAC
Source organism: Metopolophium dirhodum (assembly GCF_019925205.1). Taxonomy (NCBI): domain Eukaryota; kingdom Metazoa; phylum Arthropoda; class Insecta; order Hemiptera; family Aphididae; genus Metopolophium; species Metopolophium dirhodum. The sequence goes on from NC_083560.1 coordinate 127,257,678, forward strand.
TTACGTAGGTACTGTGTCATATATTTTACATTAAACAGAATAATATAGGTATTGTTTATTTATGACAGGTTACCATAAAGTCATATGCACGGCAGTCGTCAATCGTCAATGTAATAATGTTCAAATATCAAACACTCGACTGTATTTGTTTTTCGTTGGTGGGGACCCGCGACCCGAAAGTATTTGCCACAAGAGGAGGACTTGTTCGGGCTCGCACGTACATAATAATATTATAATATAGCGGTATACCTCGTAAACTCGAACGTCTATAAGTTGAATTTTCGATACGTAACTCAAAGGAATGTCTTGGCCCCTGCATACAATTTATTCTATAACTAGAATTATTTTTTGGTCCCCAACCGATTCACGAGTTACCGAGGTATCACTATATATTATAATATTTTATGAAGTGTGTCGCTGATGTGCATACACATATTATTATATATATTATATATATGACTGCCATCATCGTCGCCGCGCGAAATACATAAAAGGTATTTTGAAATTGAATTTCACGAGGATCGTCGTGCGCGTACACCTCTTCGCTATACCGCTGTCACGGTAGGTACCCACTCAGCAAAAACCGCGGTCAGCTTATTTACGATTCGGACGTCCTACCCCTCACTCCACCCATTGATCCGTGGCAACAGGCTATGCTGTTATACTTACGCGAGCGTTCGTTCGTGGTTATAAACATATATGAATAACATTGTACAGACTGTATAATATCCACGGACATATTTTTTCCAAATACTTCAAACGACACTTTTTCAATATAAAAACAAAAAAAAATTAAATAGTCGAGTTCATTTGTTTTGGAATTCAAGATTTTTAAATTTTACTTTGCGTGCACCGAGCATTGAACACCTCTTCAGAATGCATACCATTGAAGCCAAATCAACTTTCGAAAGTTTTTAATGAATTTTCCAATTTACTAAAAGACTTGTGGCGAGATAGTGGTATATAGATATAGATTAACCGAATACTTATATAAACGTTCCCAAAACTTGTTAACTTATACATAAAATGGAATTTAAAAACTCGAGAGGGAGCTTTTCTATGTTTATTTTCTAAATAAATTTTAGCATAATATACAACATTTTATTTCACATTATTATCTTATAAATCGTAAAGGTACCTATGTATTTATTTGTAGTAGGTACCTAGTATATTTGTTTTCATTTCCAATTCTATATTGTTCAAAGACAAAAAAGAATCAAAAATATTCCAAATATTTGTCAAAACATGATAGGAATGATCTAAATAGGTTAGAAAGATATAAGTCAATAGTCTATTGAATTACTTAACTTACAAGTTAAGACTATAACTATAATATTATGACTATACCTATGATAATTTATGAATAAAAAATGTGTTCAAATTTGGTATTTTTATTATTGATGAATTTATTATATTTGAGTTGTTGCGATTGTACAATTTTTTTTTTATATCAAGGTATATTTGATGAAAAGTTTATAATATTTGAATATTGATTATGAAACCTTCTTATTAATATGGTCTCGCACTAGTCAAATTTTAGCTAAACAACATAATCTCCCTAGTATAGTAGTATAGGTATTACTAATGATTAATTTACATATAAAAACTGCATAAAAGGAATCCCTGCCACACCTTACTCTTTCCCTAAAATTCACCCTATAGAGTAACTTAACTGACTTAAAAGGTAATTTAAACTTATTGGTATTTTAATAATAATTATTGTAGGTATAATATATAATCACTTATCTGCATCGCGCACATTGCGGTCCTTTACAGTTGACGGTTTTGCATAATTATATTATTGTTTTAAATTGAATCAAACTTTAAATGTTCGGTATTTTTAATAAAAAAGATTCTTATTCCTCCTAAAACCCGTATTTCGGCCAATGACAAATCACAAACATAAAAAGGAAGATGATAATGATTCTAGAAACAGTTACAACCAATAGTCGTATAAGTAAAAATTTAGTAGAATAAAATCGCAATATCCAGAGACCGGACGTACGAGTCCTTTGAATACTTTATTTACGTAATAAGATGAACATTTTGTGATTATTATGATTTAAGTAATGACTAAAATAATCAATGAGATTTATATATTGACATTCAACAGTATTAAATGATATGTTTTTTTTTGTATAACATTATTTTAATCAGTAAACACAATAATATTATACACAATAAAATATAGATCAAACAAGATTTTTAAATAAAACAAAATAAAATATATTTTATTTTTGATTCTGAGAAGAGCAATGCATGTATTGATTTTACAAGGATGTGTATTATTTTTGTGTTTATGTATACACGATAAGTAAGTAGTCGAAATTATGCTTCAATTTTCAACTTCAGTATCCTTTTTATTAGTTTTTTTTTTAATTACTGTAATAATAATTCAACTTAATTATCTACCGTATTAACAATATAACATATATAATATAAAATATCCTGGGATAACTAAGATATTTATTAATTATTATTTACTGTATTTAATAAATATGTCTGTATACAGTGCCGCTACGTACTACCCAGGAGGTTTAGTTCCTTATCAAGACCGTCACCAGGCATCACCCCTAGGGAGGCAATGTGTTTCTGGCAGTCGTGATCACATATTTATGAAATTTAAAATTCCCAGTAGTTTTCATAAGCGTTGGGAAAAATATAAAAAAAATATGGAAAACGGGAATTTTTATGCAAAGTCCTTAATAAGCGTCAAGTTTAGGTTCCTAAAAAACAAAACTATATAAGCGAAAAAACGTTAAGTTAGACACTTTTTACACGCACTTAATTGGAATGTGTTCCTGCCAATAAATAACATACTAATATAAAATAGATAATATAATAATAAGTAATACGAGACAACTAGTGCTGGACAGGATAAATCATCGATAAACAACAAATGAAGAACTAATATGAAATATTACGAACATATAATATGGTTGGGACTCTCAAAAACACATTGCCTCCCTTGAGATGATGCATGGTGACGGTATTGAAGGAACTTAACCACCTGGGTGGTACTATATGCAGTCCTATTTATAAAATATAGGCACAGTGTATTACATGTGTCAACGGTTTTATGGATAATCCGAGCGGAATAACTATAAACGATTTGGTATTTTTTTAAAAAAAATAATTTGGATATTTATTTACGATTAAACAAGTATGGACAGTAATGACAGTAATTCGGCGGAGAGGTGAGATTTGCCGAATTGCTACGATGTAGCCAAGCTAAAAGCTCGATGTATTTAGGCATCTCACCGAGTTCTATCGGCTGTGTCCGGTTTAGGGCTATTCGTCGTTGTGTATCTGCAGCGGCCTGCTGTTCCGCTCACCTCTGTTGAGGCCGGTGACACAACAACTACCACTACTTCTCCTTCTCCTTCTTCTCCTCCGCTTCTTGCACCCCATCGACCGTCTTCTCGGACGTCTAGCCACGCACTTACTCCTCCTCCTCCTCCGGCGACGTCTGCCACAAGGATTTCCGCACCCGGCGGCTGCCGTCGTGAGGATGCTACCACCACCGCCGCTAGTCGACGAAGCGTCTTCTGTGGTCTCTGCACCAGTGGCCTCTGCGTCAGTGTTATCATCGTCGTCGCTACCACTGGGCTGATATGGACGGCGACGTCGCCGACTGCCCCTCCGCCGCCTTCTCGACCTCCTCCGGGAAGACGCATCCACCGTTGACGAGTCGTCGTCGTCTTCTTCGGTGTCTGTAGCCGTGTCGTAGTCGTCGTCTTCTTCGATACCACTTACGCTACGTCTCCTGCCCCGACGGCGACGGCTCCTCCTTGTCCTTGACCTACGCCTCCCGGATCGGCGGCCACGTCTCATTTCTACTTGACCGCTAACACCAGCCAAAGCGTCGGTAAGATCGTCTGATGTGTCTTCGCGATTTCTCTGCGTCACGCATCGTTTTTTTTGTTGCAACTTATTTGCCGCCAATTGCTTTTTAGTCCGTTTGTCAGCCATAATAAACGACGCGGTTTGTTCCCAGGATACAGTTTCAACTACAGACAGCACTCATATGATTTTTAATTTCATTCTCAATACTGCCGGATAATAAACAAAGTGTCTCTACGACGCAATGTTAATATTATAGCAAACACGGTGGTCATATTTTTATTTCTGCCAGCAACAATAAAATATAAATTAAATACGATGGTGACTGTGTAACTATGTATTTTAGTGTGATGAATTATTATTTATTAGGTACACATAATTTGACAATTAATTGTAGCCCGATACCTAGATATTCTTACAACCACGTCGTTAAAATGTAGTATTTTAAATTTATTAAGTATGATATAAACTATTATAAAAGCTATAAGCACCCAGAGATTGCATTGTGACAGTAGACCAGCAAACAGTCAACTGAGTCAACTGACTAGTGTCGCGTCGTGTAAGCTCGCATGTATGTGCAAGTACATTATTATTGGCACATTAAAATCATAATATAGTATTATGATATCACGCTTGTATTAAATTTTCGCGCTTTTTGGTCCAAAAAATACAATTTTATTGATATTTATAGGAAAAAAAATTGAAATTTGAAATTGTCCGTAAACCGCTCAAAACGTGTCAAAATGTTATAGTGTATAGAAAATGAGAGTAAAAACATTCAGTGAAATTTTCATTTATCTACAATTATTCGTTTTTGAATTACAACAAAATAAGAAAATCGAGTGAATATCCAATGTTGTAAAAATATGAACTTCAAACGCTCATAAAAATGTATAAACTTTTGAAAACTACTGGGAGTATGGGATTTTCACCTCCCTAATGCACCAACTATATTCACTTTCCCATCGAACAAGATACTGAAGTGGAAAATCGAAGCATTATTTCGACTACTTATCGCGTACGCAGACAAAAAAAAAACACATAATTGTAAAATCAATACATCCATCGCTTCGCTCAGAATCTAAAAAGCATGCATAACATGAGATGTATGATAAAGATATAAAGATACCTTTGATAATATTATAATATTAGCTATAATAAAAACTTATGAGGAACCTTGAATTATACTTCCAAATTTTTTGACCAAGCAAACATTTTAGTCATCATTTCTAGAAAAAAAACCCAAAAATGTCCAATGTCGATCAGAATTTCAAAATATTTTTCTTTTAGAGCTATTTATAGACATTTTTAATTTTTAATTTTAGATTCTGAGCGAGGAAGCTAGTGGTTTTACAATGGTGTTTATTTTTATTTTACTTTTTTTTTTATCCTGTATACAACATTTCTAGTTATTTTGTTTTAATTTTAAAATATTATTATAATATAGGCCGACTGATAGACAGTCTCAGCTCAGAGTCGATTTTCGTTTACAATGATAATATTAAATCATTGAATTCAAATTTAACACCATTTATTACAGTGACCCACTCACTGCTGTACACTTCTGTACAGCAGATCGGTACCCACCTTTTTAAATTGATTTAACTTAACTGCAGTTTTTTTCCAGAAGTGTAGGACTTGATTCATTTATTACATAATTTATATTTTATATTACCCACTATTTATAGTATTTATAATACTGAGTAATTATTAATTGTATAGTAGGTACGTAACACATTTCTCCATAAAATGATACATATTAATATGTTATATATCCGTATAAAAATAAAAATACTAGGAATAATAATTATTTTTTTTTTATTCAGATAATCTTTCGTTAACTGTGGCCATTGGATTTTAAATAACCAGTATATTTTATTACATTGGGTATTTAGATTATATAAGGTTATTTAAAATACGTACGGTTAAGTCTTAAATATTGTATAGATTGACATTAATTAGTCATTTTCAATTAAAAAAAAACCTTTACAAATTTGAATTGATTGGATTTTTTTATGAATTGTATTAAAATTACGTCTTATCTGCAAGTTGTATGACCGTCACACACATAGTACAACCTAGTAAAATATTCGCGTTCAGCAAACAACACCAAATTGATTTAGCTCAACTCAAATTTGCTATGTTGTGAGTTTATATCATTGTAAGAACGAAGATGGAGATAACATTTGCGAATCCTCTTTAAAGATTCGTTGTATAGCACAGGATGAGGAATTTGAACAAGATATTAAAAATCATGGCTGCCCGTCTTTGCTTGTCGAAAGTGTGGCATTCAGTTAAAATATGTTCTTCTTTCTCTGGCATTGAAAAGATTATAATTATTTACTTACATTTTAAATATATCCATAAAAGATGATGGTACTCGGAATTAGATATTGTATGCCTACAACTAAACAAGTTTCATTGTACCTACCTATACCTAAAATGTATAATATTATCATTATGAACGATATTAAAATTATTTTCCTTCGAAATGTATAAAAGTTAAGTTAGTACATAATATTGTACTACGTGACTTTAAAATAAGATAATTTCAATCATATTTACTATTGATGTTAATACTTTAAATATTCATGTTACATGTACACACAGTTACATAATATTTACCCGAGTTCTGAGTGATTATATCATTTACTGAAAGCAAATAAATACAAATAAAAAACATCAACATAATATTATATATTACATACGACGTTCTTGTTATTATTTATTTTTAAACTATTAAATTAATATTTTACTATACAATCGATAAAGATTTGCCATAAAATGCATGAAATAATTATTCGATTTATTTTATTTGTACTGAACATAATGCTATAATAATGGCCTGATTATGAAACCAACAAAGTAAGTCAGTAACTTTTTTCAATAACTTTTAACTTGACTAGTTAAAACATAACTAAGTTATTAACATGCAATAACATAATACCATTACCATAATTGCTAACCACGTAGAGCGATTGTTTAATCCAAAGGTCAAATCCTAAGTGAGAGAACAGGGTCTACAGCCGACCAGAACTTTAAAAAAAAAGTTATTATTATAAAATAGGTAATATATTTTTCTTGCAATTTATCAATTGTATATTTATTTGATATTTCTCTAATATATAATACATAACAGTTGAAAATTAGTTGGTTTACTTAGAATTTATATCCATTACAAATACACATTTTATAAAAAGGTTTCCATATTCTGTTGTCATACAATAATGTGCATTGTGCTTGATGGTTCCACTTCAGTTGTCAAAATATCACATTCCTTGCAAATATAATATTAACATTATTATCATCATAATTCATAATATACAATTATTCATACGCATTTAGTAGCTCCAACGGTACAAACCGGTAGTCTACTCTATTATAAGGATTTAAACCGAACCCACAGGCACACGGGAGTGCAATAGTGCATGCAGATACGTGTGTGGTCACCGAAATGACACGTTTTCCGGATTATGCACCTCTCGTCAACCAACCACAGTATATGGTAGGTAGATAGGTACAGCACTGAATGGCTGTATAGAAAATACTTCATATTATACTTTGTGTCATCATAAAATAAAAATATATATTATTGTATTGTATAAAATACTAAATACAGACAGGCGTGCGTGTTCGCGTGTATGCGTGTGTGTGTGTGTGTGTGAAAACAAAATATATACCTAATATATACAACTCCGGTCTCCGATACAGGTAATTCGAACTTGATTATTAAAGATTTCAAATAACCTATTGAATTTGTGTATACACATTTTGACTAAGGTGTCAAATACCTACTATTGTAATACAAAATTGTTATTAGAGTAAGAATATCTATAATATGCTTGATTATTTACACAAATAGAGTAGCGTTTGTATTTAAATTCTAAAATACTTATACTATATGTCTATATGATGATGATGTAACGTCATTTGCGATGTCTTTTAAACAACATTTTCAAAATATTAAAAAAAAAAAAAAACTTCCTAATATAATACAATCGTTATTGTTCTCCAAATATATTTCAAATACATGGTGCGATAATGTCGCCATTCAGGTACGTATATAATAGGTACAGACTACAGAGTATAGACAATAGTCAGACATATACATAGTGCATGTATATTGCATATACGTATGGGAACTTACACTTCATATCTATTACATTATTATTATTTATAAATATTTCCATAGTATATATTGTATATAACTGTACATAGTTGGGAAAATAATTTTATCTCATCAGAAACTGAATGAATTTTAAATTGTAAAACACCGTCATTTTATATTGGTATTCTGTGTTTGTTATGTTAGATTAACTTTTACTTCATCGTCAACTTGACCCACTTATGACCTATATTATATTATAATATATAGTACGTTCTCATCACCTCACCAATTTATTAAAATTTATTACAATACCTACGTCAATACCTACTTAAATTCTTCAATCTTTGGAGTTTATATTAAAAGGGATATATAGATGTTATAGGTACTTACAATTATATATCGACAAGAGAGAAATACGGTGTGTACATAGTAAATAATCTGAAAAAAAAAATTAACGTGATAAATATTTTGTTAATCTGTTTACATTGGACGGTTTTTGATTGAATTGCGTTTTAAAACGAAATAATAATTAAATATATTATAGTTATATATTATAATGTACTGTTAAGAGTTTAAACATTAATTATTATTTGTTTGGAGATAGTTTAATCAAAACTATTATCTATATATAGGTACCTACTAATAAATTGATTTATCATATTTGAGTTGAGTAATAGCTACTATAGCAGCCATAGGTCATAAGCTAAAATATCAACGAGAACTCAATTCAACATTTCAGTACCTACTCTTAACTCTATAGTGTTTATTTACTTTTTAATTTCCCCACGACTGCAGAAGATATAATATACGACTATGCGAGAGAATAGAGATATTTTAGCAGATTAAATGGTATATTGTGTTATGTGTATTTCTGTTTCTAAATTTTTGAATATTATAATAGTCTCGACCGTCGATACAATATACAAATGCATAACTTAATATAATATATCTTTCTAAGACAAGAAATATTAAAACAATTAATTGGGTGTATATGTTTTTAGGTTTGAATTGAAATGTTGTGCACACATTCATTTCATACCAATGTAATTTTAGAAGTATAAAAAACACTTACGCTGAAATAATGTTATAATGTGAAACAAGAAAACATTTCATTTAAATACAAATCAAACCTACTGAAGTCACCTCGGTGGTTTATACACTTCACACACTCTTAAGTTAAGTATATACTACAATAATAAAAATGATTAAAACAAATATATTTATATTATGTATTCATTAATTTATCGATTGTTACATTTTGTTTAACTGGGTGCATTTTTCAATTTTTGGGATCTCCGCTGCAGAATAAGACAATGAACCATTTATGAGCTCATCGGGAACGGTGCAGCGCGGGTATTGACTGATATTGTAGTTATAATAATATCCACCTCACCAGCGATAAAATGAATTATTAATATAATTTAATTTTTAATTTAATTATACCTAATAGAGTATAGGTACTGTATATTGTTTATAACTGATAAGTCACGTTTAAAAAATAACATAATCTGCAATAACCTTGCGTACCTACTATGAGTTACTCCAGATATGGTCATTTGTTCACTACTTACATTCTTGATAACCGAATCATTGAGTTTGATTCATTCATCTATAATCTATATTAAAATAATTATTGCCACACAATTTGCTTACGCGAAAGTTTAACTCGTTTATACAGATGTTGGAAAATGCATAAACATCCTATTTAAAATGTTAGATCATGTAAAGTAGTAATGAAAATTATGCTTTAAAGTAACAACACTATAAGTATACACAATGTTTTAGATTCTAAGTGGAACGATGAATGTATTGATTTTATAATGATGTGCGTTTTTTATTTTTATTTGTTTGTGTCTGTCATCACGGTTTGGGGCAGTAAAACTGCTTCAATTTTCTTCAACAGTATCTTGTTCGATGGGAAAGTGAATCTAATTGGTGCATTCGGGAGGTCAAATTTTAAAATTCCTAATAGTTTTCAAAAGCGCCGGGAAAAACAACATAAAAATAAAAATAAAACGGGAATTTTTACGCAAAATCGGATGTTCAACAAAATCAATTTTGGTTTTTGGTGTGACTCTAAAACGAATGAACGTATATACATGCAATTTCCACTGGTTGTTTATATTTGCATTTTTTATACACGAAAAAATTTTCAAAATATTTATATTTGTTTTAAACTGTTTAGGAACATTTTCAGTTTCCAATTTTATTAGTGTTTTTTTATGAATGTCAATAAAACTTTATTTGTTGGGTAAAAAAACTTGAAAATTTAATACAAGGCCCCTACTATATTGTTACAATGACATTTTAAAATTATTAAAAATCCTTATTCATAGTTTTTGTTTATAAGTATTTAAAGTTCAAATCTTGACAAAATACGGAAAAATCACGAAAATTAGCAAATTATTTTGAGTTGAGAATACATAAAAATTTTTCTTTTTAAATCTAAGATTTGAAAATGTAATATAAGATTATTCATAAGTTCGTCTACCTTTATCAAAAAAAAATGTGTACAAGCATATCAAATTAAATTTTTATGAGCGTTTGAAGTTTATATTTTTACAATATTAGATACTCACTCGATTTTTCATGTAGCGGTTTTGTTATTTTATTGTTATTCAAAAACGAATAACTTTAAATACATGAAAATTTTACTGAATGTTTATATTTTCATTTGCTCCTAATTTATTGTTACAGGAGTTGAAAAATATAATAAATACATTGGCACAATTTTTGTATATAAGCATTTAAAGTTTGAATTTTTACAAAATTTATCAAATTTAAAATTTAATAATTACTTTGTAGTTAAAAACTTAAAAAATGTTCAAATTTTATAGTTAAGGATTGAACATTTAAAACAAGGTTCCACGTAAATAGGTTATGTTTAAATTACTTTATTCACAATAGTATCATCATAAATCATATATCATATATATCATATACTTAGTAATATCATAGGCTGACTGACCGTTTTCGCTCAGAATCGTTTTTCTTATACAATGATATTATATCATTGAATTCAAGTTTAACACCATCCATTACAGTGACCCACTTGTAACCTTCTGTACAGCAGAGCAACACCCACTTGCCCACCTTTTTTTAATTTAAATTTATAAATAATATTTTTGAAACAATTTGTTTTATTAAATAGACCATTTCCCTTTAATTCTACAATCATTTCATCGATAAATTATGAAATTATATGACAACAAAATTCGTTATTCACAAAATATTGTGTTCAATTAGACTAAAATATACCAATCTAAAATATAGAAAAAAAATAGTACAGCACTATTATACAAATACTTAATTATTTTTAAACATTTGGTGAAATTGAATGATAATAAATAATATAGTAGTACCTACCTACCTACCTAACAGTAGCTTACCTACTTTGCAACAACATTTTCTATCAATACCTAGTTATAGAATACAACATAACATAGGTAACCGTAACCTATACGGTTATACATTCATTATATTCATCGACCTTGACTGTTTATAATATAGTATTGATTTTTTTTAGATTAGGTTTGAAATATTATATTAGAATCAGAAACAAAATTGTCTTATTCATTTTCATTTCATTTAAAAATAAATCATTGTTTTTGAAAGCATTATATTAACATAATACAACTAGTTTTTTATGCAAGCAGTAAAATCAACTTGCAATCTATATAATTAAAAATAATTGTTCAATTATAAGTATTCTTTCAATTATTATTGCAAATATATTGTAATAATTTTTTGAAACTATAATAAATTGGTTATGCATAAGCACGTAAATTGTAAACAGTATTGATAAAATGGAAATTATAATTGGATATTATAACAATGTTTTGTTCGTATAAGACTGACATAGCTATATGGAAATATGTACAATCAAATATTGAATGTATTTTTTGGAAGGTTTAAAAAATCATTTCGTCTCAAATTCTCGCGTCCCGTGCATTTGTCATATATTGCGCAGGTACAAATGTACAATATACATTATTAAAATCATATTGAATGTCGTTGAATCAATAATGTAAAGAATTTCTAAAAAAAAGTTTCGTATTACTATTTAGGTCGGGTACAATTTAAGTTTATTTTTCTTGTCATTCAAATACAAATGGATACATATAATCATACATAATTTCTGCGAATTCTAACACCATATCTAAATTTATATTGTTTTCTCGAAGGTGATATTTTGGATTCCGAATTCAAGCAATCCCAAAATAGAAAAATATTATTTTTATTTATATTGTTCAATGTTAATTTGCACATTGATTTAGTATACTAGAGTACCTATATATAATACAAACGTTTATAAATATGTCATATATGTTGTAGAAATATAGTAAAATCAGGCATTTTACTGAATGCCTTGGTAAATAGTCAAAGAATTCAATTTTTATGCGATTTTACTATCCACCTAAGCGTTTAACTATGAATGCATATTTCAGGCCAGTCAAATAATAAAAATGGAATGTTTTATATTATTTTAAAGTGTCAACTATATTTTCTATTAATTATCTTATTCATAATTTACTGTTATTCTATACAAAAATTATGAATAATATATGTAAAGTACGTATGTGAAATATTAGTAGACGGAGGAACTCTCGATAATCAAAATATAAATTGATATTGGTGATAGTCGATAGACATTCGGAACGGCGTTTACCAAGTTGACACAGAAGTCGGTATAATAAAAATTGGTGACCAAAGAAGAACTTCAACTATAGTTTCAAATAATGGTTTAGATGATAGCAGAGTAGGTACCCAAAGATAAATTTGTATCCATACGTGAAGCTGTAACAAACTTATCAAATTTCAATGACCAAGGTCTTATTTAATGTCGTGGTCAAGCAGGAAAGCAGCAATGTCAAATTGGTCGGTGTTTGTGTATTAAAAAGAAATGTTAAATGTTCCAAAAAATAACAATAACACAACCAAACAATACCGTGTAACTAGAAACTAACAACAATTTCTAGTTATAATATAACTTTTATTTATTTTTATACTCGTACTACCATGGTACCATCCCTAATTAGTAATTTAGTAATTACCTACACTTATGTATAGTTCATGTTTCAAAACAATAGTACCTAAGGACACGAAATTACGAAAACTAATCAAATGCCTAAATGCATAGTAAAATCGCGTAAAAATTAAAATATTGGACTATTTGCTAGGTGTATGATTTATGCTTACGACATATAATATTATGGTCATATACTCATATGGTTATATTATATGTATATGCAACGTGTAAATCAAATGTACTGTCTTAAAAATCATTAATTAATAAAATACTAATATAAACAATAGAATAATTTGTGCATGCTCAATTCAAATATAAGTGTCTACTGTATATATACGCTATATTTAAACAAGAGTAAGTCCCATTTTATGAAGATTTATATATACTACCTAATTGTCATAGTATAATATGGTCATAAATATAATAATTTTGTTTTAGATAGTTTTTAAACTCAATAAAATTAAAAATGTTTCATACACAAGTGTTCAATTATTTGAAGTATATAGACCCTACCACATATAATAAATAATATATGTATCTTTGTTATAACATATTATGTCGTCAATTTTATCGTTTTTTTACGAGCAAGTAAGAATTGATTGTATATACAAGGTGATTGTATTAACAGTAAACATTCATGATTTCGAGAAGAATTAACATTTTGAATATATTTTTAGTCAGTTTTTAATAATTTCAAAAAAATTATAAAATATAATATTAACATTATCATTTTTAAGTTTTTAAGCTTTTTATTTTTCAAATGACTGATAACATAAATAGATACTCGTATATTTTTAATTTCATAGCCCAAAGAAATTTTATGATAATTTTTATGTAAATAACTCAAATTTCAAACAACATTTTTGGGGTATAAGTGTATAATTCACTACGTTGGCTTAGAATGAAATATGTAAATACTTGTGAAGTTATAATATTAGTTTAATAAGTTTTAATATTAGCTAACTACTTATTTAAAATTTGACACCTTTAAATATTCTGTTTTGGGATGTGAAATTAAGAATATATAAGTAGGTATAAAATATGATAACGATAAATAATAATAAATAATAAATAATAAATATGATATAATTTTTTATAACTTTTATTAACGTTTATACTCTTTGAGATATTTATTGTTTAAATAGAATCACTCTGTATACATTCTCTACTACACTGACCTTTTAAAAACTGTATTTATCAACACTTTAGAAATGCATTATTATGTACTATAAGTGCAAAAGTTATCATACTAAATGTTATAATCGTTAAATGTATGATAGTGACTGTGTACATGATGAATAAGTTTTATCGCGAAATGTTTTATCATGTTTCATCACGTGACTTCTTTGTAGATTATTATTATTTTATAAAACCTTTAACAATAATTATAGCGATCAATCAAATTCAACGCACACATACACATTTTTAATATTGTGTATTTGTATATAATATAATCAATATGAATATTATTTAATACAAGTGTAAAAATATTAATCAAATAATTATTATCTATCATTGTAAAACCAATCTGACCAGAGTTGTTTAAGAATAATTGTTTTCAGTTTTACACTGAACAATTTATACTGCAAGCCAACGATTAAAAACCAGAGAAGTCGCTCTGCTGCATAGTAGGCTCCGAGTGTAACACACCAATTAATCTAGGCCACTGTCAGGCCCTTTTATTATTTTTTTGGGGAGGGTGGGGTTCACCACCTTAAGATATTTAAAAATATGTTTATATATATAAGCGGTTAGTGCCTGCTTAACATATCAGAATATATTATATAGTATAAAACTTGTATAATAATAACCTCCCACCCCACACCACCGAAAATTGATCCAGAATACTTCACTGTAATGAATGTGCTAAATTTGAATTCGTTGTTAAATCATAGCAAAACTATACAGAAAACGATTCCGAGCGAAGACTACAATTATCATTGTAAATCAATACCGACGATCCATAGAACGGTGTAAATTATATAAGTTTGTGGTAATAATAGCTTAAAATTAGTTTAATGATCTTTAAATGGATGTTACTTTATAATATAAACAAACCTCAAACCTAATTATGCCCATTTTTTAATGGTTGTAGATAGGTAATTGACACTATCAACAATCTATAACTTATTTTTTATAGTACCTGTGTACATTACATCAATACGTAATAGGCAGCTATAATACGTTATGACAAAAGTATAAACTACCTTTTTTCTTACAATATACCAATCTACCTATGATAATATGGACGTTGACATATTTATACAACCAAAATTCAAAAGTCCACATATTAATAATAAATTAAGTGTATTAAAATGTAAACCTGCTTTTTATTATTTCATAAACATTTTTAAAAAAAATGAGAGTAATAATTAATACATTAACTATTGTTTTACAACATAAATGTAGCTTATGAAACAAAAACAATAAATAAATACTAATATATATATATAGATGTAAAGTAATAGATGGAGAGCATTAAATAAGAATTAAATAATAATAGAATCTAAATGACTTCTACAAAAGAATCAGCAAACTTCAAATAATAATAAACAAATACTGTCCCGAAATCATGTGTCTACAAGAAACAAATTATACTTAAAATTGTTTGTACTAATCTTTAAATTGTAATATATTTCAGAAACGCCAATGACCTTAGCGGTTGAGGCGTATAAATAAATAAATTTAAAAAAAGAATAAAATAAATGTATATGCTAACTGAACATTTCGAAAATCGTGTACGCATATTTTAATATCTATCGTCGGACTACAACAGACTTAGGTATAGTTGAATATTACCCACATTATTTACTGTTTTATTTTTTTCATAATTTTTCTTTTAAAGTGTGTGGATTGTGATATACAATGGTTATTACAATCTATGTTAGAATATAGTGCCTATAATATGTTACCAGTATGGAATCGCGTTGTCAAAAAGGTCAAATATATAATATGCGTAAAAAGAATCTTGTTGATTTAATAGTGTTCAATAATAATTATGCAATATTTTAGGTGGAGCGTACGGGTAAAACATTAATAACAATTAAATGATAATTGCTAATTTGAATAATTAACGCTTAATTTGTTTTAACAAAGTGTTCGATATATTACGTAAAAGCATTTGCTGTTTTAAAAACGATGGCTTTTCAAGGTTACGGCGCATTATAAAATATGATATTTACTCGTCTTATCTTAAGTGAAATTTAAGCCAAAATTCAAGAATAAATCGACGGATATCTATACATACTCCGTGTAATGAATAATGCTCACTATTAAAAGTGAAGACTAAGAAAAATGTGGGCGAGAAATAATATGTTCATCACCTTGAAGGTATTGCTTTGAAAATATAATAAAAAATAATTTTATATAATTTTTTTAATGATACATCAATAAAATTATTGTATTTCGTGTTTTGTAATTGGTGAATTAATATAATAATTATGTATTATTGTCAATGTAAAAGTGTGACGCAGCCATGTTTATAATAAACTATAATTTATATTATAATAATACATTGAGCATATCTCTAGAAAACGTGACTACAGTATTTTTATATTTTATAAACACAAGAAAATTAAAAAATTAAAATCTAAAACTTTTGTTTGTATTAATATGTTAAGATAGCTGGTGTCTCTCTAAGGATAGCTATTTTATAATACATTTATTCTACAAGGTATTAGTAATTTATTTTTCCATTAGCGATACAGTAGGTTTAATTAATTTTCACCGAAAGCATCGCATATATTAAGTAACAAATTTCAACAAAATAAATTAAATCGTTAGAGGAAAAATAATTATTATTCGTTTAAAAATGTTGTCAAAATTATAAATGCAAATGTCTATAAAAAAAAAACTTTGACTAGGTATCTATTTATTTTCGACATTTTTAATTGCTGCAAGAACAACTAGTGGGGGACATTTTATTACATTTTCAATCTTTTAACCTACAATCAAACATTTTATCATACATGAATTTAAAAATAAAAAATAAAAACGTCGATAACTTTAATTGTTTACAAATAGCACTAAATGAGACAAAATATATTGAAAAATTATATAATATCTAGAAAATGCTAATTGGAGAAAATTTCAAGACTCAACGGTTCATTATTATTGTTTCGTAACAAAATAATGAAATCAATTTTGTCGAAAACTGGTGTTGCGGAAATATTCACGCTATTCCGTAGTTTTTCTCAATTATTTTGAAAACTATAATGACGATCGTCCCTGAGTTAATATGGTTTTGTTTTGTAGAGATTTTCCATTTTCCACGAAATAGGTATAGAAAATAATAACAAATAAACTATAAGCCATTCACTTTATTGATTATCTGAGTGCGGAGAGATGGATGTATTTGTTTTTCAAGCTGTAACGTGTCTAAATTATGAAATTTGCAAACTATTGTGTACTAAATTGAAATTCTTATAAAATGAATACCTAATGCTTGCATTTTTTACATGATTCCTCGTGATTTTGTTATTTATTGTAACTAAAAATAAGTCAAGCGTAAAATTGTATGTGCATTTGAAACAATTATTTTCTTTTAATTCAAAAAATATTAACATCTGAAAATTGAAACATTCCACTATTATTTAAATTATAATTTTCTATACGAAATATCATTTACAAAATATTCGCACTAATTTTAAACTATTCATAATATTTTGATAAACGTTAATAACACATTTTTTCCCCTGTTAAAAAGTATGAAAATATTATAAAAGGTTCCCTCGTAATAGTTATTATTAAAGCGATTTTACATTTTGAAAAAATATCACAAATTTTTTTAAAAATGTCTGACGTTCTAATTTAGACAAATATCTTGAAGTTCACATTCAATATTTATTATGTCTTTTCTAGATATGACATTATAATTTTAAACACAAATACCTCATAATTTGTTTTTTCTGCATTTCCAAAATAACGTTAATACTTAATCACAATTTAATTTTATTATCGTTTGGAAATTTGCTAACTATTTTCTTCATATAATTTTCAATTTTAATACCTAAGAATTGGAAATGTAATAAAAGTTTTCTCTTAAGTTGTTCTTAAAAAAATTTGAAAATAATAAATATTCATATTTCGAACAATTATTATTATATTGGCATTTAAAGTTCAAATTTAACCAAATTTGACATTTAAAAAAAAAATAAAGAATTTCCCTCCAAATGTTTTAATCATTTTATTGTAATTAAAAAATATTAATCATGAACTTGAAATTTTTTTCCATCACGCACATTATTAAGCGTTTGAGTTACGAACAATAAGTGAAAATTTGCAAACTATCTACCAGGTAGTTGAAAATTCATAACGTTTTTGATGTAATTTTAAATATGTACTTTAAGTTTGAAAAATTAACACGCATAGTTAGCTGTTATTATACAGCATTCTAAAAATATTAAATATACGACGTATGCAAGATTTTTCGTTTATAGACAGTTGAAATTATAATTTTGATAAAATTGGTTTATTAAACAAAAAATAACGATTTTCCTTCACGTTTTTATAGTACTTATTATGTTGTTATTAATAAACAGCGTAAGAGAATGTCAGCTTATTACTTTTTGTTCTTTTCCTCTCTAACCTATACGTGCATCATTGCAAATTTGCTTTCAACAGAATCAATTATCTTGTATTGTTAGCTCTAATATTAGAGTAAATTGAAAACTTACTTATATTGAACATCATCTGTGTGCGTGTGTACATTTGCTTTCTTATAACATTCCAATTTTTCTGAGATATTGATTAGGTATGTCCATTTTCAAATTAATAATTTATATTGTCATAACTGCCAATTGGCATACAAATTGAAATATTGTAAGCCAACGTGCAAATAAGATAATGTTCTTAACTTTAACTTTGATAATAGGCCAATTCACTATCTAATATTAAAGCTAACCAGTAACAATTCAAGATTGATTCTACTGATCACAAATTTGCAATGTTGGCTATGGGTCAGAAAAGGAAAAAAAATTGCGGTTGACGTCCTCTTATTTGTATAGGGACTTTAAACACACTGCCATTCGTATTTTATTATATTTTTCTGTACTGCGTATAAATACATTACATTTTCATGAGATAAACGACATTTCTAATAAAAATAAAGAAACTGTTCTCACATCGCTCTAAGACACATTGACTTATATCGTTAACAAGAGCAAATCAACCTAAAAATAAGCTATTTTTTTGTTTAATTGAACAACAATTTATATTTACAATATGTATTTACATGTAGTACAATAAGTAAATGGGATGTGGGTTGATTAGCGGGAGGGGGAAGTCACCCATTGGTGGAACCCTGTGTAAAAATAAGCTATTAACATACAATAATACAAATGCACCTTCTACTATTATTTGTAATAATAATATATTTCCAATCGGATTATTATCTAATAATATATTATAAGCTAATAATTTTTATGTTATAAATAAGAAAACGTGTGACATAAACCTAGCCCGCTACTCGATATTTTCCACTTCAAAGAACATTTATGAATCATAAATATGTATTAACAACTAATAAGTAACCATCAATTGTATACCTACATACTTAGTATAGGAATTAGTTAAAATATTTTTTTATTTTATTCGATTCTATGGTTAGATAAACAAAGCGTTGGAAAAATAGACGATAAAAAAATCCGTTTGAAAAATAAAATATCTATGCCCAGTCCAAAAACATATTTATGTTAAAATATATTGTATAATATATTATGCTGTATTTAACATATTATAGTGTATAATTAATAATAAAACAAATCAATCGCTAATATAGTAATATAAATAAATTATTATAAAAGTTGCTCGGAAATAGAGGGTCTGAGGATGACCAATTACCGTCTTAATGTTACACATCTACTTCATTATATTATTAGTATTGAATTTTTCAATATAATTTGATTTACCATTCGGATTGCTTCGATATTCGCACATATTATAGCCTGCAGTGTTGATATAGTCTGGATGATGAATGGATGTTACCATATACATTATGACGTCTAAATACCAAACGAAATTAGAGCTATATGGAGCGTCGTTCGATCTGGTTGATTATAAGTAAACAGTGACGAGTAAATAATAATAATATAATGCATGTAGTCTAAATTTTCCGAAATCAATAACAATAATATTATTGTTGTTGCTGTTCGATCGAATCTGATAGCTCATCCCGCGTGGTTGTCATTCGTGGCGGGTTCATGCGGCTACTTCGCTATATGAATATTTGTCTTCTATTATATTATATATAAATATATATAAAATATGGTTTGGAGCGTTTCATCCCTTTCGATTTTATCACTTCCACGAAAACAATTGTTATTTCAGATATTGTCCAAATAAATACGCGTCGCGCATCATCAATGAATTCGAATATAAGTTTGCCATATGTATATACTATACGCATGATAAATGTATTGATTCTGTACGCATTAGCGGGTGGAAGCAGTGTCATAACTATATAACAGTTCCGATTTCACATGATAAAAGACGGCGGGGTGGTCGTAAGGGGAAGGGCCAATTTTTCGTCGTATTTCATGCGAAAATGATAAAATCTCGCAAAGATTGTTAATAAACGGGAGGGGAAAAACCGCAAGAAAATAACGCGGCCGGACTTGGGTCTGCTGCGTAGTAGGTTTGAATGTACCTACACCGTCATCGAATTGTAGGGCACCGAAATGGCGATGTGTTGAATTTCAATTCAGCGACAAACCATTGTTCACGAGAAACGCTTCTGAGAGGAGACGGTCCGTGACAACTGACAGCCTCTATATTTCTATAAGGACTTTTTATGATATATTTATATTATATTATAACCTCTTAACTTATGAGTTATAATAGAACCTAAAATTTATTTTTAAGCAAGACTCAAGCACGAAATAAACTCAAGTCCTTAACGAATCCATAGGACCAGACATATCGCGTGACCACATCTCCTTTCTCAATGAGACTGGGCTGGACAACCAAATTTAACAAATAATATTCTTCCGATGTACATATAGTCATATTGATAGATATGATACTGATGTAAGTATCTTATAGGTATAAATATATTTGAAAAAAAATAATCTAATCTAATATTATATATATACGTTGCAGTATATAAATACGGAATAACTAATGGCCTTAGCCGATGAAGTTTAATCAGACCAATAAAATAAAAATAAATTATACGGTTACGGTACCTGAATTTGTTTTAACAAAATCATCGCGTATTTTATTTATTACTATAGACCAGCTGTTTTTCTTGTGATTTTATAGTATTAGATTAATAATTACTATAATATCATATAATATAGCTATTTATTATTTTTGTTAACTTTCGTATAAGTCTACATAGGTATAACCTAACCTACGTGACGAAGAATGGTGTAAATAGGTTCGTGGTATAGGAGGGTACATTATTATAAATCAGCCTAAATATTTTTAGAAAATGCTAGTGATAATATATGGTTAAATTTCAAGTTTCTATGATGTTAATTTTTGAATCACAACAAAAAAAAACAAAATTGTATAAATATTCCCATTTTCCGTAGTTTTTTTATTTTTGACTCCCCACACTCCAATTCGTTGCCCCGACACTACCTTAAATATTATATGGATTGAATTATGATTTCTGAAACTAAAAAAGGACACACATCACTCTAAAACCATTGCTATGCTTGGAATCTAAAATTCGCTTTTAACGAATCTACGAGAAAAAATATAATAACATTTTAACCAGTCAGAGAAATAGCTAGTGCCAATCGATATAATCCTTCGGCTATGTGGATATGTGTTATATTAAGTCCCTCGCAAGTAATTTCACTTGCAACGCACAACATATTATATAATATAATATTACTGCGACGCGTGTACTATATACCTATGGATTAAAGCGATATCGGCGTATCTATAATATGGTAAATTATTAATTATTATTGTTATTGTGCAAATATAGCGCGTCACATACGATTTGATTTTCGTCCTATTCGTATAATATGATGTGGGTGGACATAATATAATATTAACAAAAGATGATTTTTTTGAATTAGTCGCAACCCCACACAGGCACCCCTCCACCCGCCCACCCGTGTGCCGAACGCATCAGAGTGTATAGTTATTTGTTTTGTACTCCTATGCGGACGTTATTATTATTTTAACGGCCATCATATATGACCTGCCGGGCACGTGTTGAACCCGAAATGCGTGTATAATCATGGTAGGTATATATAATAATCAAAGCAAACCCTTTCGGTCAGTCACAAAATGCCGCCGTCACTGCTAATGGACCTGCACTCTATATGTGTATATGTTTGTCCTTTACAATTTATTATTCGCACACCATCTGCAGCAGCCGATCCGGCCGGACGACGATGACGGAGAAAATTTATTCAAACTGCGAACTGCGCATGTATGTCTTATATATATATATATATACACACGCACGCATATATATGTATGTACAGCACGCACACAACATATCTTGCTCACCTTATTATTATTATTATTATTAAAGTATATATACAGTCAACTGCCGGCGAATGGGATATACGCATGTACATAATATTATGTGTATATATATATATATAATATACTATTTAAGTTGACTATTCGACACTCGACTAACTCGAGTGTCGGTTTAGTTCATTATATCTAAAGACGCCGTTTGCGACTATCCTAGAAAACACGATTTATTGCGTTATATGTATATGTTTTTCCTATAAATTGGCACGCAGTACCTATATAGTTATCACATCAATCCTTATAAGACATTAACCTCGAACACGATATTTGAGAACATTTCATCACTTATTGTACATCATAATATTATATAGATACATATACAGGGTGATTCACAGAGCAGGCTCATCACATTTTTTCCTTTCGTTATGAATTCATTCAAATTCTGATTTATAGAATTTTTAAGTATACTTAAGGATCATATTTTAAAATGAGTATTTAGATTTTTAATACCATTTAAGGAGTATCTAGTGGCGTAACCAATTTCTTTTTATCAAATATGAATGTCTATTTTTTTTTTATAATTTGTTTATTGGAAGAATTTTTATAGAAAATGTCGATGTACCTACCTATACCATCTAAGTCGAAATTTGAACGCGCAGTTCAATTTGTCTATCTAAAAAATATATAAATATTATATTGTACAATATTTGCTTATAAACAGTATAAAACAATTTGTATGGCTAGTGTCTATTTATACCACGGGCGGTCTACGGTAAGTCGGTATCGACTCAAAAGTTCGAAACAATATTATATGATAGGTATATAAAATATATATAATAAAATAAACTTATTTATGTATAGGCAGACAGACCGTCTTCGCTCAGAATCGTTTATATTATATAACGATTTATCATTGAATTCAAAAATAACAAATACTTTACAGTGATTTACTCAATGGCGAGTTACACTTGAGTACTCGACACCTATAGTGTACAGCAGAGCGGTTTCCTACTTTCCTCTTTTTTTAAAGACTATTATCCTTAATATGTACATTTTATTAACTCAGGATCTACTCATTCGAATTTTAAATGAATTCATTAAAATTTAAAAATAAGTAATCTGCTTAACAATTCACAGTGAACAAATTTGGTTCTTATCTGAAAAAAATAAGTTTGGATTACCAAAAAAGTACAAGACACTCCTTGAATAGTATAAACAATTTAAATAATTGAAAATGTGGTCCTATAATATATAAGTATACTTAAAAGCTTAAGAAATTTGAATAAATTCACAGTTAAAATAAAAAAAGGGATGAGCATGCTTGGTGAATGGCCCTGTGTGCCATATGTGTGTATGTGCGACAAGTGTATAAAATATATAGCATCAAACATGTACGATATGTGTATGCAGCGTGAAACTATATTATATTTCTAAGCTCTTCGTGTATGTTATATTATATATATTTAACACTACATATGTACACTTAAACACTGTAGCAACTAGAAGTATATCCTGAATAAGGGTGTTTTCAAACCCAATATAAGTACTCATAATAAGTATAGGTCCGTACCTTTAAATTTTAATAAGTGGTAGAATATACACTGCGAGCCTCTATACTTCGATACAAATAAAAGTTCAGTGGTTGAAATAAATGTGGTCAGGTGGAAATAGTATCACTTAAGAGGACACCACAACCGTTCATACGGGAGGGGGGGATAAATACCCGATGGCTTTTAATTATAATCTCAAATAATAAAATAACTGGAACTTTTGATATTGGAGTGTACATCAATGTTTTTTATTTTGACAACTATTTTTATGCTCGTCCAAAAATCTTGAAAATATAGTAAAATGTTTCTCATCATTTTTCCTTGTAGTAATGTAAGTATATTAAAAATAATATTTTCTCACAGTTTTATTTATATGCGTTTGAAGTTCAAATTTTGCAAAGTTTCGTAAAGTCATGAAAATTTGAACATTCAATACAAGATCCCTAATAAGTTTTTCTTGAAGCCATTTAAAGTTTTAAAAATATACAAGCAATATTTTTTTCAAGTTAAATTTTCTTAGGTACGGCGGTATTGACATGATTTAATATAGCAATAATTCTTATATAGATTATAACTCTTCTGTGCATCTGTTGTGATCGTGTAAGTTCTGAACAACTTGACCGTTTTCAATAAAAGTTATATCAATAGATTATTAGAGACTCAGGGAGTGTTTATACCCTATATGTTTTTATAGGATGGCGCTTAATATTGAATTAATTAGTTAAATTTGGCTCTCATAATATATTAAATTTATTTAAATGGTTGCCATAGGTTACAGATAATAAATTAGTTATTATGATTGAATTTAATTTTCTTTATTGTTTTATATTTTCGTTAATAGCTATTCTAAATAAATGTAAAGTTGAGTAACGGCTGTTATATATTAGAGGTAAAGTGTATGGCTAAAGTTTATATACTTAAAAAACATTTGACCGATTTTGACAAAAAACAATATTGAGAATATTTCAACTGAAGCAAAATACAAACGATAAGTACATAGAATATCTACAATACAGATATTATTAGTCAGGTTACTTACCTATATCTAAATCACACAAATGTCAAATGCAAATCAACGGTTTTTGACCAATTTGCACCAAATTTTACACACATATTATTTGGGATCCCGGACGAGTAGTAAGAGTATTAGAATAAAAGCCACGTGTAACAGCTATTATATATAAAGGAATGTTTAGATAATAGATCGAATCAGCTATTTTAGGGCGGTGTTATTAATATTTAATAATATTAAAATCATAACCACATATTCGTTTATTTTTGCTAGCAATTGGTTTGTGTAAGAAAATAAAGTTACTTATTAGTTATTATACTAATCATCGCAGGTGGATTGCACATCTCGGTTTCATTTATCCCAGAGCAACTCAGGGTAATAGTCAGCTATGGATACCTATAGGTAGTATATTATATAATATTATAATTTATAATAATTATTATGCGTTGCATTTGAAATCGATCAACATACCGTACTTCTAATAGAAAATAAATCATCAATAGTAATATGAATACATTTTAAAACGTCTATAGAAATATGGGTGGTATTCGTTCAGAATCGTTTTTCGTAGTTATATGCACGTTATATGTACCGTTCTATCATTTAACTCAAATTTAATAACACATTCATTACAGTTACGTACTCAATGACAATGTACACTTGAAATATATTATAGGTATAACTGCAGCAGAATGACTTCCCTAGTTTATTTTTTTTATCGAGTATCAACCATTTTTTAATTACTTGTCACATTTGAATAACCTTGACTCTCGATCATTTTTAATATTATACACCATATTTTGGTTTTTATTTTTTTTCTGGCATCAAAACTGAGTGGTTATTAGCCAGTGTAAATATGTTGCATTTACATTAAATTACTATAGTATATTTATACAATGTTTTCTTAGGTACCTAGAATAATATTAAATTAGATGGCGGAATTCAGCTTTGTTGATAAAATGCATTAATTTTGTAGATGGCTCGGGAAAGGGTGCAAGTATCTCATATAGGGTATCTGGTAGTTACTGTTTGATGCGTATTTCATTGAAATGGCGGCATTCGAGGAGAATGTGCTTGACCGTAATGAATGTTCCGCAAGTAGGGCCGGGCATGAGGGGTCTTCATTGGCTATGAGGTGGCCGTGTGTCATGGGTATTTTTATTATTACCATCTCAATTGGTTATAAGTTATAACATTAATTGTTAGTCATTAACGGAAAAGTGGTTATTGACCTCGAAAAAGTTCTTGATGTCATGTCTCAAAAATCCAAAAAAAAAACAATTTTTGTGCCTGCTTTTATAAATAACATACATTTTTTTTTTAATGTGGTCATAATATAATATATTACAATTTAAAAATGCTTATAACTCCCATAACAATCAAATTATTGTAAAAAAACCGACGAGAGAATACGGACAATGCTTTTGATTTTATGTTTGATAATAATCAAATTCACCCTAATATTAAAGCTAAAAATGTAAAAACATAAAATTGGAACTGTTGGACGCAAATATATGCTATGTTGTCAGTTTATAGATGCAGAAAACATCTAGTTGTGATGTCTTCTTAACAAATAATAAACAGTAGGAATAATTATAATAGCACACGGTTTAAATAAATACTCAAACATGCAGCACAAATTATTGGAATATTTTTGTCTGAATATAAATTATTATTTTAATACTAGGGTAATTAATGTAGAAGTCTAAAATAAACATAAACAATCGTGCTGAATTATGTAGCGATAACCCAATTCAGAATTTTGCCGAGTCAATTAGTGGTTTTCGGGAAGTTTTGATTAATATCCCAGACGAAAACGCTGCAATAAATGCGTTATGCAAAAACAACGCAGCAATTTAAATCCACGAGTACTTAATTGCTTCAAAGATTTAAAAACTGAAGGTAAATAATATTATAAATATTTAATACATAAATTATTAATGTATAGTTTTTATAATATTATCTATTGTTTATACTCACAAAATAAAAAAAAATATTTTTAACTACAAAAAAATTAATCATATTTTTGCAATATCAATGAAATTCAAACTTTATAAAATAAAAACCTGACTATGTATTTTTGATTTATTTTAATACTCAAAACCTTAAGTATGAAAATTAAAAAACGCTATAAATGTTATAACTTTACAATATTACAAATTTTTGCGATTTTTTTGATGAATTTTGACAAAATTTGTTATTCTCATAGATATACCGTATAACTAAATACTTACTGTTGTGAATCTAATAAATAATAAATTGTAAAAAAAAATGCTTATATTGATAGGTACCTAATAATCTAATAATATGGTTTTTAATTTAATTTCAAATATGAAATTAATATTTTTGTTATTATTTTAGGTGATGTAATATGATTTTCTTAAAAAAAATGTATTTTGCGGATTGTCGATTTTGAAAAAGCACCAATTACAGCGACTAGTAATGTTTTTGGTTTATATGTAATAATTAAAGGGCGATTTTACCATATTTGTCAGAGTACTTTTCGTAAAATTCTGGAGTTAGGTTTACAAATAACTTACTTATGGTGCATTGGTGCTGGTATGAATAACCAAATATATATTAGAAATATATGAGAAAGAAAAATCCCTTATTTCTACAACAAACGTGGAATGTCTTCGAAGTCACTTAAAAGTTAAAGCAATGAACACAGAACAAATAACATAAATGGGAAGCATGGAATAATCAACTATCCTACCTTCAGCCGGACACTGTCATCCAACAATGGGTATTAATTCGTAAAATTAGACTTGAGGCTGATGCCAATACCGCAAAAATAGCAGGGACAAACAATAAATAAACAAAAAGAGGTCAAAACAACATCAGGCTCCAAACATTATGTCAACGAATTAATAACTCAGAATTAAGTGTTAAAGAGTTTTTGCCTCAAGTAGGGAACGATATTAGGACACGACCTAGATTATAGGCGAAACCCGGATAAATATTTTAATATTAAATTATTTTTTTTAATAAACTTATTTGAGGTTAATCGTAAGTATGATATTTTGATATTTCCCCTGGAACAAATTTAATATATAAGTACATTTTTTTTATTATAACTATATTATGCTGTGTATTAATTATTATGGTGATAATTTGGGCTCGGTAGGTAGTTGCCGCATTTGTATGTTTTTTTGAGCTATTGCTAAGTAAACTTGAAATTATATTTTCACGACACGATAGAAAAAAGTAGGTCAGCGCATTTCGGTGGTGGATGTCCCT
Organism: Metopolophium dirhodum; assembly: GCF_019925205.1. Taxonomy (NCBI): domain Eukaryota; kingdom Metazoa; phylum Arthropoda; class Insecta; order Hemiptera; family Aphididae; genus Metopolophium; species Metopolophium dirhodum. The sequence continues at coordinate 127,285,904 of NC_083560.1, forward strand.
TCGGGCTTCGGACCGGATAGTGTAATTTTACTGTATTCGATTTGAATGCAATGATTGCATTCGATAAAAAACGATTCTGAGCGGACGAGGGAATCTTTTTTATTTAATTTTATTCGTTTCTATGGTGATAAGCAAAGCGTTTTAAGAACAGCTTAAGAACGATTTATATAAATAGGTAATTTATATAATTATAACTAGGAAATATCATAAAAATGAAAAAAAATATAAAAGAAAAGAGAAAGCTCATAAGTTGCTCAAATGTCTTGAAAATTTTACCATATCTAGGTATGGATAATATAAGTAAACAACCCAAATTTCAAGTTTTTACGAATGTTTTTAACCAAAATACAACAAAAAAAATCCCAAAATTAAAATGTCTATAAATAGTTCAAAAATGGCTAAAATATTCCGAACTTTAAACCGTAAGGAACAAAATCCAAAATACAACAAAAAATATCTCTTGTCATTTTTCATTTGATGCAATATTTCTGTTAGAAAACGTCGTCCGTAATTATTTAATATTATAAGATCGCGAAATCGTACGTTTTTTTCTTCTTTAACCGCTTTTATTTCGAGTAGCGTTTCGAAAATCGAAAAATGACCTTTCTAAAGTACCAGCTCAAGAACATTACCTTTCAGAAAAGATGCTATACTTGATACTTTTGAGCAAGTTTAGAGGGAGAAAAAGTGTTTATAGAATAAAAAAGAAATAAACATCATTGTAAAACCATTACATTCCTCGCTCCGCTCAAAATCTAAAATATTAAAAGTTTATAGTGCATAATTCTTAATTTTACCATTTTTTAGACTATATTTGATGATTATAATCATAAGTATTATATTACTTAAATAATGAAAAAAAAAATGTTGAGAGTTTTCCCTAGCTATTATTATATCGTGTTTTTTCAATCTCCATATAGTTTACCGGTAACTTCCCGTTTTTATAAAAAATATTTAGTATAAATTATAAAATATAAAAATATTATGAGTAAAAAAAAAAATAATAAATTCAAATTTTTAAGGCATATTTGTACTTTTCTAAGCGATTAAGTGCAGTAAGTGCATGCATATTTAACACATTTTAAATGCATTAAGGTCCGAGCCTTAGTGATAATATAGCTTTTTTGTAGATAATTCGTGTATATGTCGCATCCACTTAATGAAATGTATCCATTTAGTGAAAATGACGTTTTACTACACTATATGGACAATTTGTCGACCTTTTCATGAAGTGGATGAAATTCATTTTATTCACATTCTGTAATATTACTATTTATATATACGAGTATTTTTGATATTGGGTTATTGTACGATTTTCACTACATAATTGTGTATAATATGATAATAATTAAATAATATAATATAGGTAATCTTAAATAATGAAGTATAAAAATTAAATTAAAAGTTTTCTTAAACTTTATTTTATATTTTATTATTTAATTTACATAGTTCAGAGTTATGGCAACGACTATTATAAAAATTTTTTTTAAAACAGGCTCATCTTGATGTTTGACATGGGCTTTTCGATTTACATGAACAAGAAGAAAACCTTGTCCACCTGTTGTGACTTTGACAGTCTCTCGAACACAATTATAAAAATTAATATATGATTTTTACCGGGCTTTTATTCTTGGTCCACAATTTAAAGGTAGAATACCCTTTTAGAGAATACAAATGGGTGTTTTAACGTCCTCGACGTCACGTTTGTCATTAATTCATTATTATTATATTGTGTATACTTGGCGGTCGGACATCAGTTAATATTTTTATGTGGTACCTAGTTATATTAAAATACTGTCGGTATACCTATGTATAGGTGCGCGAACGCATTTATTGTCAAGACTCCGGACTATATATTATTTGCGTCAAGGTATGTATATAAATATTGGTAAATACGTTTATGTGCTCATAATAGATATTTCTCTTTATTTTCTTCTTCGTATTTACCGCGGAATTCGATATTTTCTGTCTCGGGCCTGGCGCGCCGCTGCAGTGCGAGAGGAGACCGAAACCGAAATCTAAGCATCGCGTCGTCGTCGGGTGGATATAATAAAATAATAATAATATGAATGCCCCAACAATACATATAGGTCGCCGCCGCCAAAAATATAGCCCGCGGCTAACCGCCGCTCGCGTATTGGTTTTGAGAGAACCGTCATAATAATAATAATAATATAATATATTCCGAGGTTCGTGACGCACACCGACGCCCAAAACGGGTTTAAAAATGCGACAGTTTCCGAATAACGCGCGTGTTTGTCATCCATATAATATAGTCTATAGCTCCAGTGAATCAGAATGATGAAATTAGCGCGATTAACGAATTCGAGCGGAAATCGCGACGCGCATCGCCGACGACGCCGTCCATATAATAATAATAATAATACATATAAATACGAGCTATATATGTATATAAGGTGACAGTTAATGGACGTTTCGAAAAATCGAAAAACCCTATCTCTCTATCACTCTCTCTCTCTCTCTCTCGGCAGTCGAATATCCGTACACACAACACCCACACACGCACACACACACACACACACACACACACACACACATAATAATAATATAATATAATACGCTCGTCTCCTGTACCGACCAATGGACAATGGACAATGGACAATATTGTGTGTATTATTATTAGTACCTACCGACGGATCTTCCGAACTACACGGCGGGTAGGTAGGTACGGCGTTTCCGCGAAACCGCAAATTTTGTCCGCCTTTACACGACCACTACAACCATGTTGTTATTTATTATTACTTTTATTATTATTAATATTATTATTGTTGTACACGATACGCCACCCCGCCGCCCGCGCCGCCGAAGAGGTCGTCGTCGACAGCGATGACGGCGTGTGGTAGGTATACCCGCCTATATATCATAAAGTGTATAATAAATAATAATAATAATAATAATAATAATATAATATAGTGTCGACAAATTTCTAGATCGCATCGCGCGTATTTCTCGTTTTCGCATATAATGTATAAAAATATACTACAACACACGTACCCTACGCGTGTTATTGTTGTAATGTGTTGTTATATTGTGCGACCGCCGACCGGCAACGCGTACCTATATATAATATTGTAATATACATGTAGCTGGTCCATCAATGGGCTAAGGCTAAATGTTTCCGCTTCCTTTGGTTTCATCTCGCGAGTGCGTATTGTCGTGACGGGCGTCCCACCCACGGGCTGTACGCAGAACTCCGTAGTACAGTCATCGCGCCGAACGGCTACCTCACAACATTACACACACAATAATACAATAAAATATTTGTGTACATATATAATATGTAGATATATATGTATAATGTATGAACCGTACATACCATACATATATTATATATATGCGAGCGGGTTAGGTATATGGTTAAAAACGGAATCAACACGTTGCAGCGGCGGTGTTGCTAGAATTTTTCGGTGCTACTATATTATTTTAATATACAGAGTGATTCACCGACCACGCTCACCCCCCCCCCCCCCCCCAATTTGTTCATTTTATATACCCTAATAATATTGTATTCGTATTCTGATTTTTGAAACTATCAAACATATACTTATGTGGATCATGTTTTTAAATTCTTAAGATTTTTTGTACTGTTTGCAGAGAAGTGGTGTTTTGTGACGATACAAATTTCTGTTTTTCAAACAAAAAAACTCCTTTTTTACTTTAAATTATTTAGTGGATAATGTTTTTGAATATTTTGATTCGCCTAATTTGAAATTCAAACGTGTAGTTTTACATGCATTCAAATCTGTCTAGAAAAACGGTTTTACAAAAATATAAAATAAAATAGGTATTATACTATTATGATTTATGACGTTATATCAGATCTAGAATTTATTATACTCATTAGATCATTTTTATATATTACAAATATCGAAATACTAACGTTAATTGCTAAAATGTTAATTTTCACTAGTATTGAAAATACTATAGTATAATAGGTACTAAATTAAATCTCAACAAAGCAATGATAAATTTTGCTTATTTGAAATCAAGAAAAAATGTTTAATGAGATAGAATATTATCTAACATAATAGACATTAACATAAAATAAAATAAATACTATAAAAATATGTACTACTTATTATAATAATTATATTGTATATTTTATTAAATAGATAATATTATAACATATATTTTATTGATGCTTGTGACAAAATTATTACATTTTACACTTTATCCATATAAGTAGTTTTAAACAAAAAATGTATGAATAAAAGTAGAAATTTAGTAGGTAGCTGATAGGTTTTGTGTAATCACATTTCGTCATTTTGAATAAATGCTTAATTAAAGAAGAAAAAGAGGGCGTAGAAAAAGTATGCTTGGTGAATGTGAATCACCACAATAATTAATGTTCAAGTATAATATTATTATGATAATCTACTTCGAATCCCCGCTGTCTATACCTACATATTATTATAAGCCGGCCAACCATGGCATACCCATTAAATATAAATGCATATCGTATTATAATATAGTTTACGTTTATGTAAATCGATAATAGGTATATTTATTTATTTTACACTACCTACCTACCTACCTACTAACCTAACTACCTCTGTAAATTATCAACATCGATAAACGATACAGGATTTATTGTTGTTTTTTTATAACATTTGACAATATTATGTTGATTTTAGTTTTTATGATATTTATGAACTAGAGCCAATTGTTTGTATAGCATATTCCAGTGTTACCTATTAATTATTTTACTATATTCGACTCTTGTATGGTGTATAATGTATTATCTTTAAGTGTAATTTACTCAAATTTATATTTATAAATATTTTTAATACTTTATTAACGTACAGTTTATAGAAACTAATATTGGATAATATGTGATAATGTTGCACCGATTTTACTTTTTATTTCGACTTTTCAATAAGTTTTGACTTCGTCGGCGTTATATTAAATTTTGAAACACGAGAATTCATAATATACGTAGTGGTAGTATCTGATACTTCGATATTGTATATTGATGTAAATTTCTAAAATTAATTCAGAATTTCATCGACATCGTATAACTACGGTACAACTCCATCATGATTGGTCTTTTTTCTCTAACAATTAGAAAACTCGAAACTACATCATTGTATAAAGACACATTTTTAATCTCCGTCATTAATTGACTGCAAATCAGTTTACAATCGATCAGTTTTAAATAATATTTGTAAATTCAATTAAATTACCCTCTTAATTATAATAATTGTCCTCTAATCTACTGCACGGCACCTATTTAAGGGATGGGGAGGGAGGGGGGGGTTATACGAAAATTATTTCACAGAAAATACTTTCAGGCAAATCGGTAGAATTGTCGGATTTTTATTAGTATGTTTTTAGCTAAAAGAAGAAGACTTTCTATAGGCCGCATTGAACTTAGTTTTAGATTCTGAGCGGAGCGATGTATGTATTGATTTTACAATGATGTGTGTGTGTTTTTTTTATATCTGTACACTGCAGGATAAGTAGTTGAAATAATGCTTTGATTTTCAACTTCAGTATCATTTCCAGTGGGAAATAGTTGGTGCATTGGGGAGAAGAAAATTTAAAATTTAAGTAGTTACTGAATTGCCGAGAAAATCAAAAAAAAATATATTAAGGAAATACGGAATTTATATGCAAAAACGTTTTTCGACAAAATCGATTTTGATTTTTGGTATAACACTAAAAAACTATGACCAGAATGCATGACGTTTATGTATACATGACATTTTCACTGAATGTTTATATTAGAATTTTCTATAAACCATAACATTTTAAAATGTATAAATATTTTGAATTCATGTTAAACTATTCATAGGCATATGTAATTTTTGATTATTATTAGTTTTTTTTTAAGTTAATGCCAATAAAAAAATGTTCGGTTGGTCCAGAAAACTTGAAAATGTAATACAAGGTTCCTCGGAAGTTGCTGTTAGTAAAAATTAAAAGCGTAAATCCACAAAAATTTTTTATAAGCGTCCAAAGATAGAATTTTGAGAAAATTTATAAGAATTACGAAAATGTATATAATATATATCATGAATATTTTTTTAGTAATATATTAAAAACATTTCTACCGGAATGTCAAATTAAATTTTTATGAGAGTTTGAAGTTCAAATTTTTACATTATTGGATATTCACTTGATTTCTCATGTAACGATTTTCTTATTTTGTTGCAATTCATATCCGAATAACTGTAGATACTTGAAATGTACACTATATCTTTATTATATCAATTTCTATACTTGAACACTTTTTAAAATATTTTGGCTCGTTTTGAGCTGTTTACGGACATTTTAAATCTTTAATTTTTTTAGTTTTTTTTCTATCTTAAAAATATTAAAGATATTCAATTTTTTTTATAAGCATTTATAAAGCTTAAAAATAATTTTGTAGTTAAACATTTATAAAATGTTCAAATTTTATAGCTAAGGATTGAACATTTAATACAAGGTTTCATGTAGTTAGGGTATTCTGTAACCAAAAAATATAAAAATATAAAACGCAGTTTTTTTATAGTTATTTTGTCCATAAATTTTGACGAAATTAGATATTTTAACGAAGATGTACAATTTTAGTTTAGTGTTATAATTTAAAAATATTGTTTGTGGGTGCTTGAAACTTCTAAAGTATATTAATATATTCAAATTTCAAAATATGACAATATGCAAATTTGACTTAGCGGCTACCGCATTAATAATAAAAATATATTAAATAATATCCTACCAACTTACCTGTTTTTTTTTATAATTTTGTTTCAAATAATCATCAATTCTGTATTAAATTTTTAAATCTTTGAAAATCTTATTTTTTAAGTAAAATTGTATGAATTTATAACCACAGTAAGTTGCAAATTTTTGTGTTTTTTTACGAATTTTGTTAAAATGTGAACTTAAGACGCGTACAAAAAACAATCATGCTTATAACTGTAAAGCCATAATACATAAAACTGTGTAACGTTATTCATAATATTGCGACATTTAACTTGCCACGATTTATTTATCGTATTTCATTCAAATTTATCTAGCTATAGTTATTATACGTTATGACACAATGTCTTACCATCTATATTAAAATATAGTAATAGTATTTTTCGAGGTATTTTTAGAATTTTTATTTGGTGACGTTTATAATTTCTTTTATTTTAATAATTACGTATTATGATTTGTATTTTAAATTATTACAACTTTATTCAACATAATCGAAAATCTTTATCTACATTTGTTAAGTTTGTATAGTTTAACTAATGCCTTATGAATTATTTTTAACACTGCGCATGAATGTAGGTAGGTACAGCAAGATAATATGTTGGTTAGCTACACGCGTTTTACTTTACCCATTTGTGTCATAAATATAAATTTCGTAAAGCATAATAACCTACCTAACTGTTCAACAAATCCACAGTTCTGACTCCCATATAGGCGCAAATAGTGTTTGAGATTTAGGGGGTGTGGGGGAGGGGCTGAATATTTTTATGTAGAGATGAACATTTTTTCATAAATTCTAACGTAGTGTAAAATGTTTGTTTATTTTTTTTTGGGGGGGGGGGGGGTAAGACGGTTAGGGGGAGCTTAGCCCCCGCCATTTTCGCCTATGGTTGGCGATAACGCATAATATTATATAAGTAGGCACCTAATAACACTATATAAATTTATAAATGTATGTACTTAAGTATATTATATAACTGATACATATATCGGTTAATATTATATGTACTTGCAGTTTTTTCTTTAAACGTTTTTTTCCCCAACGTTTTATACCAAATGTCATACATAATATCCTTTCATTGACATAGGTACGTACGTGTACGCGTGTGTAGTTGACAGGTACCACTTCAATAATGAACACTGTATATCTTGGGAAAAATCAATAAAACACTAAAAGGTAGTCCAAGTACCTGCACCAGTTGGTGTACTCGATGCTTGTCACCTTTTTTTTTCTGAAGCGATTTCACGTTTACACGAACTATTATACACCAAAGGTCTTTATTTAACATTCATATTATACTTTGTATAATAGGTGTATAGATGATTATTTGCTTATTGTTATCTGACATTTATGTATTAAAAAATTGGTAATTTTCATGTCCAATTGAGTGGATGAATATTAAAGTGTTTTATATAGTTACACTGTGGTTACTGCTAAATTACTTTATTACGTTAAATTTTTCCGAAATCTTAAAAACGACTAATACTTCACTTTTATAGTTTTATACTCTATTCACTATTTTTAATAAAACCATTTATTTGAATACATTTATCCGTATACATAGTCAATTGTCTTTTTAAATTTAATTTTGAATCATCCGCGTAATACAAGTGAACGACACAAATAACAAAATCAAAAAAACATAAACCCAGGGATGGTGTGAGGGTAAGGCGACTCAGGTGGTCGCATAGGGCGCAATTTTCAGGGGGGCGCCGAAATTGCTTTTTACAATTTTGCACATTTTTGTCAGCAATATTATTTTTTTTTAAATATAAAATACCTATAACTTTATACTGAATTATTGATAACTATTATGGTTATTTCGCCTAGCTATTATTAAAATAATATAAGTATATTTTAAGTATATTTACTATGGTTTAGCATAGAATGTTTATCGTATAGGTATGTTGCTCTATAAATATAAAAATTCTCGAATATTTGCTATCGTTTAATCGGAAGCGCGTCAAAAAATATTTAGTTTCTGTTTTAAATTATTTTTGTTAAAACTCGTAAGTCGAATTTAGCAATTGGTGGGTTTTCTGATTGGTATGACGTATCTGCTGTACTTACTATGCAGTATGCACGAAAAAACGCTTATCATTTTAAGGCTTATGGTACATGGATAGAAATAGAAAAACGGTTAAAACTAAATAAAACAATATAAATGTAGAGCACCAACGAATTACATGGAAACTGGTTATTGGATAAAAATTTATCAAACGGTCAGTCAAAGTAGTGTTATGGCACTAATGATATTAGTGCCATAGATGGAAATGGGGAGGGGGGGCTCGGGGGGACTTAGCCCCCTCAAATATTGTAATAGCCCCCCCCCCCCCCCAAAAAAAAAATGTTGTCGTGTTTTATTTGAAAATATTTGATATAATATATTAACTAATTGTACAGTAGCAGCTGTATTATATTTATATCATTATAAAAAAAAATTTAGATTACAATATGTGGTAACACTACTTTAATTCTATGATAGGACTTTCATCTAAAAATCCACGATCTAATTATAGATATCTATAACTGCTGCAACCGTAGATATAGATAATAAACTAGATTGCTAAGTTCCTTATACTAACTATGTAAACTGCATTTGAAGTCACACTTCCGCCATTACTAGTAGGTCATTTGTATCTTATCATGTTATAATTTTGATAACACAATTTATCACTAATTGGACTGATTTCTCTTTGACAATAGTAAAACAATGTGGTGTTAGGTCTAACCACGATTAACGTCTTTATTATTTATGAGCGACCATGGGTTCATTTAATTAGTGGACGAATATAATGTTATCAATATTCAAAATTTACTTGGCTGGCCTAACCTGTAAAATAAATGTGGATTTTGGAGCTAATAACTAATGTGTTAATCTGTTTTAATTAGTGATTACTTCCTTATTAATTTATAATTCGTATTTTAAAATTTTGTTTAACCATTGACGAGCCTTAATAATTAAGTAATAACATGTCTAAAAGTACTATATATTATGATATTTTAGTGTAAATAAAAAACAAAATGATCCAACACACGAATCACCAACTGTTTTGAATGACCAACTGTGTTTAACCTCAACGCTTTAAGGGGCCACGATGAAAGTTCAAATTCCTTAAACCAAGATAAGTCATTACAATTATTAATAACATTACTATTTATCATTATGTTAATATTTAATAAATAAACTTTCCGGGAAACTTTAAAGAAATTTGTAAACTACTCTCTAAAAATAATTCCGAATTTAATAAAATATATTCAAGTCCCACCAACTACACAAGTCATTTAATGCAAGATGAGTTATTACATTTATGTGCTGACGATGTAAGGCAAAAAATAATAGAAGAAGTTAAAAGTACTGGAGTGTTTGGGTTGATGTGTGACGAAGACATTCCTAACCTTGAAAATGGGTCCTTTTTGGTACACTTGTTCATTTTACATAATGTATTGTCAACTATAAACATATTATGTAATATGTTTCAAGAAAAGACTGCTACATTGGGAAAGGCAAATTACATAATAAAAGGAGTTATACAAAGCCTGAAAGAGGCAAGATCAAACGAGGGATTTAATGAGTTATGGAAAAACATTCAAAGTTTTGCTGAAAAATAAAATTTATCGATTGAAATTGCCTATGAAAAAGAAAGAAAGAAAGTATTTTATTTTATTCTTAAATCTTAAGTAAATATTATTTTAATTACGCATGTTTATTGCCTATTATTTTAGGATCAAAAAGAAAAAGATATGAATCTAATTTACTCCAAGGTTTTGTTTTGTCAACAACCACTGGTGCAGAATGCCAATCTACTGAATCTGACTCTGTTGAAACTCATTTTAGGGTCAATGCATGTTTCAAAATTTTGGATGCTGTTTTAATTAACATGGAAAAAATATTTTCAACTGAGAGTTTACAAATGGCTTCTGCGGTTGATAATTTCTTAAGATTAAACTTTAATGAGAGTAAATTCTTTATTGAACACTATCAGGTATGTACTATTTAAGTAATGTGTATAATATACATTTAAATAAATTGATTTACATCAAAATATTATTTTTTTAAAATTATTTTCAGGACTTGTTGGGCATATCTAAACATGATTTAAGATCAGAAATGACAGTTGCCAAAAATTGTATTAAAAGTTTGTGCAATAAAAATGGTTTTAAACTTAAAGATATAAAAAAATATGTCTCAAAACAAGTCTACCCAAATTTATACAAATTGTTATAAGTGGCGATCACTCTTCCAATTAGCTCATCGACTAAAACAAGGCTCCACGTAAATAGGTTATATATAAATTACTTTATTCACAATAATATCATCAAATATACTTGGTAATATCATAGGCTGACTGACCGTTTTCGTTCAGAATCGTTTTTCTTATACTATGATTTTATATCATTGAATTCAAATTTAACACCACCCATACAGTGACCCACTTGTAACCTACTATACAGCAGAACGACACCCACACACTCGCTTTTTTTTACATTACAATTTACTTTACAATGATTATTACTTTAAATTAATTCGACTTTTTCAAAAACGGATTTTGCGCATTAATCTCAGTTTTTCCTTAATTGTTTGTTTGTTTTTCCTGACGCTTTTGAAAACTGATTTTTTACGTTTGACCCCCTAAAATTCCAACTGATTCACTTTCCTACCAGAAAAAATGGTGTTTAAGAAAATCGAAGTACTTTTACTGTCCCAAAATGTGATGACAGACACAAATAATAAAAAAAACACACATCATTGTAAAATCAATACATTTAATTAGTTCTAGAAAATTGCTTTTGAAGTGTTTTGTTGACCACATTTTATAATTTATGATGTAATAACTACCTGGTACATTAAATTGCAAAATGTAATCAAAAAATATATTATGACAAATATAAATTTAAATTGTGGTGGTCAAATTAATATTTTGAATAATAAAATATTCATAATATTTACATTTGAAAATCAAGGTAGGTAGAAGTTATATTTTATGTAACCTATACGGCTACAGGTCAATTAAAATATTCATATATTTTGTTTTGTATCGCACTGTTGATATTGAACATTTCTATGAATTCTTTCATCGACATTTTCTTTCAGCGAAATTGATTTCATTATTAGTTTTTAAAATTTTAAATGTGTATATCATACACGCTATTATAGTACCTACGTTTAATAGTTTATTGATAGGTGTTTATATTATAATATCGTCATTCAATATTCATTATCATTGAATTGGAATATTTTTTTTAATGGCGTTACGATTGTAATTTTCAACTTGAATGTCATATTTTAAATTTTAAATAATAACTCAACATTGGCTCATTATTAAACTGGGTCCGAATTTGTGTGCCCTGTCCCTTTGTTTTTCCTTTTAATAGGTTTATAATAAGTTTAAATTTAAACAATAGTATTTATTAATCATATTTACAAAATATATATATACTATATTCCATTATTCCTAATTGCATTTTGTGATTATGATTATAAGTTGATCTATGTACGGTGATAGACAAAATTAACTATTCGATAGTAGAATAATCAGTACAATGGAAATGTATAGTACAATTTGAATAATATTTTAATATCATTCATTTGATATATGACAGGTATGAATAATTATTTCTGTCAAGTATTTAGATAAAACATTATATATTTTATTACTTGGGTATTAATGATAAAACATTAGAACTCACGTGCATAAAATAATTATGTAAGATTACTTTATATTTATACAACTTCAATGGACGATTATGTCGATTTAGAGTTTATTTATAAGTGTTAAATCGTCGTGTTAATTAAAATTGCATAGGTAATTGATACAAATACCTACTTCAAATCCTCGTAGGTATAATTATTATTTATTTGCTTGTACGTTGATCTTGATATCAGTATTAATCAGCCAAATGGCTAAATCGTCTTTTCGCCTTTTCACATTGTCAAAATTATTACACCCTTGGTCGTTTTTATAGTGGTGATGGTAGTGGTGTTATGGAGTGGCGACTGGCGGGTATTGTGTGGCGACCTGCGAGGCATCCTTTAAAAACTGATCTCCTAATAGTTGTCCTACTGAATAGCCCCTTTGTTAACCTCTTATAAAAGGCTAATTTTCTATGGTCGATTTACAATACAACATCTAAACTGTATAGGTATATTAATTATTGTACACAATAGTACACGGTGCAGTTTATCTAATCAAATATAATTAGTCATCAGTTGTAGTTATAAATCAGTGAGTACAAATTAAATTAGGTGTGGGCTGAAAGTTCGGTAAATTGCATACTCCATACGGGACTGTCTATTATTGTTCTGTAAAAAATGAATATTTTTTAAATTGGATAATATTTAGTGTACCCTTGTATTCGGACAAATAAAAATATCGATGATATATTTTTATACTTCAACACATGCGCGTACTTAATGAGGGTTTTAGGGGTACAACCCGCCTGGAAAATTATTAAATATGTTTTTATAGAATAAAATAGTGGGAAAATGTATAACCTAACCCCCTTACCCCCCTCTCAATATTTTTCTATGTACACGACTGCATCAACATTACGAATAATAAAATAAAAAATAAGAATGTTATTTTATATATATTTTTTATAGGCTACTTTTAAACTGCAGAATTTCCCAATGTACCTAAGTCCTAAGCACGTCTTTCGATTAAATAGGTAGCTATAAATTTGATTTTAACGGAAATATTTTAAAAGGTAAACATCTTATCCTTCGAAGTTCGAATGTCTATTGTTGTATTTTAACATATGTGGGAACCAATAGCTTCCTTTATTGTGTTTCTACAACAAATTTTATACAATACATAAACGATGCGTAGATACACGATAGGGAGAAGTTTGTAGAGATGGATTAAAAATAAAATGGTAACTGAACCGTTGCTCTGAACCAAGTGGGGTAGCTAGTTTTTATCTAAGATACGACAAATCGTGTTGTAACATTATGTAATAATTATAATTGGAGAACGCAGAATGGTCACAAATGATTTTGAAGGTCATTTTTAATTTGACGTGGAAACTTTCCAGATCGTCAGTCGTACACTTGTACCTATAAATAGGTGTAAACGTTCAAGTTATAATATGATTCTAATTGAAATCATAGCACAAACAACGTTTGCTATTATGTATTACTATTTGACAAAAGCGACGGCGAAACATGCACACCCTTTCACATTTTGTGGCACAACAATTAATATCCCAAGATAAATATAACAAGAAACACATTTTGTGAATACATTTACTGAAAAAATAATGTCATCGCGAAGCACCAGCACGCGTGTGAAGTCTTCTTGTCACAATGTGTTATTACTTATTTTACAAGCATTTTTATAGTTACCAAAGTGTGTCACAAGAAAATCAAATGTAGCCATAGAGTATATTATTATATGTGATACATATTATAACAACGTGGTTTGGTTAACCCTGTTTTAAACATTGGATTTCTTTTTATATTTTTTTCCTCTGATAATAACATATACCTATGTCCTGTATAATAAGTAATAACATATAAATATATATGAAACATTTATTTTTTTTTACAATTTATTATTTTACTTGAAAAAATAGTTATATAAAAATACAATAAGGGTAGCTGCACATATACCTACGTGACATATATTATCAAGTTCTTTCTCCGTATTTTATTAAAAAAAGAACGTACTTACGAGGAACTTAATACTACCTACCTACCAACCCATTTAGAAATTTTTATTACATTTAAATCTGTTCTGGATATTATTATGAACAAATATCGCCTCTCCTATGAAATACTAGGTACCTATATTGTATGTGGAAAAAAATGCATATCCATTAACTGGTTAAGTATGTATTATTTTATTTTAAAATTATTTAATGATTTATTTTAATTTATTCATTTTTAAAGCGTTATTTTGATAAAATATTTATTTCCCTATTTTCCATATTATTGTTATAGTTTTGTTTTGTTAAACGCACTTTTACGCACTCGGTAGTCAATGTTCATTATGCTTACATGGTTTTAAGAATTAATAAAAATGTGCGTTTAATTATAAGTTCTACCTAATATATATTTGTTTAAATTTAAAACATATAATAAGGTTTCTATCTAAAACGATAATAGTATTAGTACGGTAATAGTATTCATGATCACCCGATATCAAATACCTCGGAGTAATTTTGGACAGAAAACTAACATGGAATCCACATATCACCTCCAAACTACAAAAAGGCTACCAAAGGCTAAAAGTTCTATACCCATTGATCAACCGGCAAACTGCATTAAGCTGGAGATGTTCTCTTATGCGTTATAAGCAAATCCTACGACCGTTTTTCTATACGCAGTCCCTGTGTGGGGTAAATGTGCAAAAACCCACATACACAAAATACAAGTTTTCCAATCAAAAGTGTTGAGAACCATTTCCAATGCTCCATGGTTCGTACGTAATGATGCACTTCATAAAGACTTCCAACTACCCACAATAACCGAGTACATAAAAAAGTTATCAATCAATTTCTTCGACCACATCAATTCTGCCCACAGTGCGAAATTTTATAAATTAAGTGACCCACCTTTTGTACGCCGTCTCAAGCGAGGACGCCCACACGACCTACTATTATAATATTATAATTATATGTATTTATTTATTTAATTTTCTTCTGTAAATAATTTAAAATCTAGCCAATAGTATCTTTATTTATAATTAATTTATTATATTACTAATTGTTATCAATTTTCCAAATGCTAAAAAAAAAAATGTAACTCAATAACAATGAGTTAGGATGACTAACGTCAGTAAAACTTTAATTAATAAAAATCAAAAAAAAAAAAAAATCTCAAACGATAAATTATAAATAAAACATTTCATCTAACCATGATAAAACTGTAGTGCATTTATTAAACATAATATAATAATGTATAGGTTGTATATAAGATATTATTAGTTATTTATCATAGATTTGGAATATAGTTAAGTCGAAGTACCTATGGATTTCATTATTTAAATATAAAATACTATCAATAATAATTAGTATAAAATAAAGTGTTTTCAAAAATAAAAATGTTGTTATTTTAGATTTTGAGTGGTACGAGAATGTAATTATTTTACAATGATGTGCGAATTTGTGTGTGTGTGTATGTAATATATATACACGATAAATAGTCAAAATAATGCTTTGATTATCAACCTCGGTATTTTTTCTGGCGGGCAAGTGGATTTAGTTAGTACTTTAAACAGGTCAAAATGGAAAATTCCCATTAGTTTTCAAAAACCGTTAAGAAAAACAAAAAAAAAATTAAAGAAAAACGGGGATTTTTCTTAAAACTACCTTTTAACAAAATAGATTTAGTTTCTTAGATGTAATTACAAAACTTATAACTGTAGATACTTTAGATTTGACCAGATGTTTATACTACAATTTTCTATACACCAGATTTTCAAAATATTTTTACTTTTTTTGAGGAAATTTATAGGCATAGGAAAATTATGACTTTTTTTCAATCAAAAAACTTGAAGATTTAACACAAGAAATTATAGTAGACCTATGTTGAGCATAAATCCACAATAATTTTTTATGAGTGTCTGAAGTTCGATTTTTAAAAATCATGAAAATTTTCAAATTATTTTAATTTGTAAATTTATAAAAATCGTTCTATCTATATCCTAGATTATATACAGATTCCTCATAGGTATTTATATCTTTAACAAAATAAAATGTCTACCGGAAAGTCAAATTAAAAATTTATGAGCGTTTGGATTCAAAGTTTTACAACATCGATTTCTCATTGAACGATTTTCTTTTTTTGTTATACCTAATTCAAAAACGAATAACCGTAGATACTTGAAATTTACACCAATTGTTTATTTTATTATTTTCTATACTTGATAATATTTTCACTTGTTTTGAGATGATAACAGACATTTGAACATTTAATTTCTTTTAGTTTTTTCTTCTAAAAATGTCAATAAAATTGTATTCGTTTGGTCAAAAATTTTGAAAATGTAATATACTAGGCTTCCTAGACATTGTTACAATATCAGTTCAAATATATTAAAAATACATAGACACGATTTTTTTTTATAAACATTTAAAATTAAAATGTTGACAAAATAATTTTTTAGTTAAAAATGTATTCAGAGTTCAATTTTATAGCTAAAGATTGAGAATTTAGTACAAGGTTCCACGTAAACAGATTATTGTAATCAAAAATCTCTAAATATATAAACACAGTTTTTTTTTTATAGACATTGTAAGTTCAAATTTGGGCAAAATTAGATATTTAAAAAAAAAAAAAAAAGAAGAATGAAGAATTACGACTTTAGTTGTTTTATAGTAATTTAAAAATATTATTCATGGATACTCGAAACTCTAAAGTATATTATTATATTTTATACTTACAATGACATTTTCAAATGAAATTTTATCCGCAAAATTTAATTACCTAATGGTAAAATAAATTATTTTAATAACAATTATATTATCTTAGAATATACTCAGTAATATTATAGGATTACAGATTGTCTTCGCTCAGAATTGTATTACGTTTACAATTTTTTTATATTATTAAATTCAAATTTAACACATTCATTACGGTGAATTATCTAGACAGTAGACACCTATAAAGTGACACAGTAGACACCTATAATGTGCAACAGAACGTCACCTATTTGACCATGTTTTTAATTATAATAAGTAAATCTTGAAAATATATTAGAATATATATAAGGTTCTTCATAAGTTGAACTTATAAAAATATAACAATTTCAAAAATATGGTACTTGTGTTTTTTTTATAGACATTTATAAATAAAATGGATATTAAGAATAAATAACGGTTTTAATAATTTTGATATAATAAAGAAAATATTGTTCAGAGGGACTTGAAACTTTTTTCCGCTATTTAAGTATATTATTATTTACTAATTACAATGCAATTTTCAATGTACCTATTTAGATTAATTTTAAGCTATTCATGCGACGAACATGTTCACACCGTCCTACGTCGGTATTGACTTAATAATAAGATAATAATAGTGAGCAAAACACTAATGCTGTATAATATATTATGAAATAAAAATAAAAATTATAATAATTATTATGTAACGCACGTGATTTTTTTGTCGGCAAAATATAGTTCAACCTATATAACAAATAGAAAAAAAATTACTATTACCGATATACATATTTACTTATTTAAAATAGCATTAGAGATGTACGCAGACACACGGTCACCGCTCAGAATCGTCTTCTCTGTCATTAAATGATTTATCATTGAATTAAAATTGAACACAGCCATTGCAGTGACCTACTCAACGATGTTATAATATATACAATCTACACAGCCTTCTATACAGCAGAGCGACTTCTCGGTTTATTTTTTAAAATTATAAGTCTGATGTTTTTTTTCTATTCATTAAAAGCAAATAATTGTTTGATTGTAATATTAAATCAATTGTCTAGTGATAATTTGAGCCTCTTTGTGGTGTAGTTATTAATAAGTTATAGACATTAATAGAACAAATTTAAAGCAATAGAATAGATTGTACTTTGTAGTTTTACTGTGACAGAAACCATTGACGTGATTTACTCCCTTAATATTTAAAAGTGATAGATGCAAGTTACTATAAAGGTAGTTACTAATCGTACTATAAAGTATAAAATTCAATGTACTCGTAAATTTTCAATCTGTAAAACGATGATCACAATTTCTCATACTCTTTTTACTATAGTCATCTATAGATTCTTGTAAAGTATTAACTACATAAGCGTTATTTACATCTACCCATATATGTACGTGAGAATAATGTACCTATGCAATTCTTATACTACCTACCTTGGAAATGTTTACACAGTATGTTTATAGTTTTTTCTATTTTCTACAAGTACTTAAATTCAAACTATAAATGATGTTACGCAACTTTTATAGTTTTATCAATTGTATTTAGTTCCGAATAGTTGGTTATATTATTTTCTTAACCATGAATTACATAATTTTCGTTTTTATTTACACATTCATAACAAGTTCAAGTATTATAAATGCTTATAACTACGTTATTTATTATTGAAGACGTGTTGACGGCAGTGGCGTAAACTTTATTATAAATTATTAATTATACGTCCGAATTATTATTAGACATAATTATGTGACAGTGCCCTTTCCCAACTACGTGTGACCTTTAATAATATCTCCTTAAAACATAAGAACGTTAAAGTTTAAGAAATTATAATTATATTATTAGAAAAAATAATTTAATTTACTAGAAATATTTCAACATATTTTAACAAATCGATAACTGAAAAATAAAAATGATTCAATTAATAACACCAGCTTATAATTATTAAAATTGGTTAAAAATAAATAAGTAATAATTTGTTGAAGGAAATACACTGGAATGTTAATAGTAGGTAAGTACTATGTAGGTATAATGTTTGATGCATAAAAGTCAAAATATATTATGAAAATCATAATGCATATGATATAATATTATGTATGGAGGTAATGTACTAATGTATATTATTTATTTATGGATATATATATACTATATATTATTGGTATGCACGACAAAATCTATTCCCAACTTGCCACTTTCCAGTTTTATGAATTCATCAAAATACATACACACATAAAGTAAATGTATTTACTACGGTTGAATGTTTATGGTATTTTCAGCAACCAACATAAGGGTGAAACAATAATACGTACCTAATATGAAATGTGCCCGACAAAAAGAAAATTTAAAAATCTTATCATTTTTGGAATACTTAATGAGTGTTTGCTTTTAAAATATTCACCTTGTATGTAGAGTATACTATTATATTATATATACTAACCTAGATATCTACAATTGGGTACCTACACGTTAATCGTTAAAATTCGACTGTATGAATGAAATTTAAAAATAAAATGTAATACATCATCGTCGGACGGTGGTCAAAATATAGGCGTGCTTATATCATTGTACTCTATTTGTATATAGGTATTCGGTCAGATGCTGTATATTATATTGTATAGCTATAAAATATGTGTATGCGACTGCATGCAGCGCGGGTTGATATGATAATAATGACCACCGGTGTATATAGACAGCATATTATTATATTATACAGCCGACGATAGGTATTGTATTTTATCATCGGTATTATACCTACGTTGTTTGATTGAGAATATATTATTATTATTATTATTATATACCACTATTGTCGGGGTAAAGCGAAAAACTTTGTATATTCTGGTAGAAGTGCGTATAAAATGCAGTTATTGAAGCTCTGCAGCCGCCGTCGACGCGTGCAGTGGTCAACCACGCACATATTGGCAGAATACGTATACCAGTATCTACCACCAAACATACCTAAAGACCACAAACACACACACACCTTATAATACCCGGTGTAGCTGTGGACTCCGATTTCGCCCTAAATGTCTGTCTTATAAAACATTTCTTGCTGATATTCTGCAAATTTCAGAAAAATCATTTATAAAAAAAGTTGCGCTTATGTATTTTCTATATACTTAAATTGCTAGGAACGACTAACGATGAATCTTGTATTAAATTTTCATGATTTTTATCGAGAAAAAAATCACTTTGTTCATAAACTAAAAAGTAAATACACCTATAATTCGTTAAAACTAAAAGAATAAACAGTTAGGTATAAAGAAGTAAGAAAATATACAGTTTCGGACTGTGTCATATTATAGTAATGTAAAGTTATAAAAATACGAAAGTAGTCGAACAATAAGTCAGTATAGGGTACACTACCAAGACATCCCCGTAGACGTCCCGCTACACCGACCGAATCGTTTTTATCATTATTCTTTATAGTTACGTAAAATATTATGTAATACCATGTTATTATTTCAGTGGCGTAATATTAGAAATATGTTCTGTTGTGGGATATAAGTTGTTATAATCATTATTATTATTATAATGAACCCCTCTGGCCTCTTTTGTTCATTAAATTTTATATACATTTATTATTATAAATAAATTAGATAAATGATTCAATAATGGTTGTCATGAGCATTGAACAAGAATCGACGGTTAAACAGAAAGTGGTCGATTCTAGTCCGGAGTCATCATTGTGGTCTTAACACCACCACCGAAGACGATACGGACAATGCTTGATCGAAATAATTATAAACATCCCAACCGGCAGATGTATGACACCAATGATTGTCGAATTATGTTTTATCCAGGATAACTAATCACGATTTTTGAGTACCTTAACATTACCTATTTTTTTATACGATTTTTTCCCATTTGTTGTACATTTTATACTACCTACCCAGACAGCAATTTTATGATTAATAATATTATTATAACATTGTTACAACGAATAATATTAGTATAACGTTATTATAATACTATAATAATATTATCATTACAAAATGCTGTCTGGGTATATACATATATATATAATATGTCAGATATCTATCAGTATTGTGAATTAAAATGTAATTTTGTTTCTATTCGCCCGTGTTTAGAATTTATATTATTATAATGGACTATGGAGTGTATCCAGTGGCGTGCCAAATTTTCAATAGAGGGGGCATGTAATAAGTCAGCCTATGATATTTTATATTGTTATTATTAATAAGGTAGCTGGTTAAGTTGAATTATTACTATTTGTGTATAACCATATATTTAGTGTATAATAATATACTTTAGAATTTTCAAGTACCCATACGAATAATATATTTAAAACATAACACAAAACTAAAATATTTCTTCTTCATTTAAATATTTAATTTTGAACAAATTTGAACATAAAATGTCTATAAAAAAACTGTGTTTATATATTTCTTAGATTTTTGGTTACAGTAAACTACTTACGTGGAACCTTGTATTACATTTTCAATCCTTAGTTATAAAATTGAACATTGAATACATTTTGTCAAAATTCGAACTTCAAATATTTATAAATACAAATTGTGCATATGTATTTTTAATATTTTTCAACTGCTATTGTAACAATAAATCAGGAGCCTTGTATTAAATTTTTACGCTTTTTGACCCAACAAATAGAATTTTGTTGAAATTTATAGAAAACAAACTAAAAAAATTGAAAATTTAAATTGTCTGTTAACAGCTCAAAATGATTCAAAATTTTTTGAAAATTTTATCAAGGATAGGAAATGATAAAATAAACATATGGTGTAAATTGCAAGTATCTACGGTTATTCGTTATTGAATTACAACAACATAAGGAAATCAATAAATGTGATATCGAGAGAATATCCAATGTTTTAAAAATTTGAACTTCAAACGTTCATAAAAATTTAATTTGACATTCCAGTAAACATTTTTTTTTGATAAAGACAGACAAAATTATGACGAATTTTGAATTAAATTTTAAAATTTTAGATTTAAAAAAAATGTTTTTATAAATATATAACTCAAAATAATTTGCACATATTCGTAATTTATACGTGTTTTGCCAAAATTCGAACTAAATGATTAAAAAAAAAAATTGTGACTGTATTTTTAATATTTTTCAAGTTTTAACTGCCATTGTCACAATATTAGGAGCCTTATTGTATTAAATGTTCAAGTTTTTTTACCAAACGAATACAATTTATAATTAATAAAAAGTAATGACTCTAAAAAGCTGTAATAACTAATTAGTTGTTTTCTGTAGATTGACAAAAAAAAGACAAGGGGGGATATAATCTCTGACCTCTCCTCCCTCCCCCCCCCCCCCCCCCAATGAGCACGCCACTTAGTGTATCAATCCCAAAATGAAGTGTCTAATGTAAAAAATAATGTATTATAGTGGATTTATAGGTACATAGTGTACCTACAACTGCAATATAACGCGAAAGAATAAAAATCAATTTTGAACCTTACCTTACCGGTTTTTAATTACAACGTTACATATGGACTTTAGATATATATTATATCGTCTTATATTTAATAATAATAATAGTAAAAATGTGTTTATATCATATACATTATACACGCGCCTCCACTGCGATGTTGTACTTAATTACAATTATGGTATATTATATTACATTATATTATATAAATATTATTATATTATATATTGTACTATACTATCGTACACTTGCTATAATATAATATGGTAGGAAGGTTAGGTATAAGATCTTCCACCTTCCATCTACCATCATCGTTCGATTGTAATACAATATTATATACTTTAAATATTACATAATATATGATATGTCCCGTGAAGATACACCCATTAGCTCATAAGCCTATTTTATTATTATTATTATTATTATTATTATTACCTATATAGCTATATTTTATATTATTTACGTATCGATCATTCAAAATATTTTTGTATACTTTTTTTTTAACTGTGAGCACCTACATTCATATTATTATTGTTTGTATTATTTGACGTATCGATTATTCAAAATATTTTTATATGCTATATTTTTAACGGTGAGACGCGAGTAGGTACCTACATTAATTATAATTTATAACAGCTGTTGTTTGATAATTATTTTTAACTTTTTAGTTCCTTATAATCGTGCTCACAGTGTATATTATGAATAGGGATGTCCCATTGATGTCAATGCCATACCGAGCAGTACAAGCATGAAGTTATTGTCTCACAAACTCACTATAGAGGTCTAAACTGTTACAACTTTATTTTAATTATTCTATAAATAAACTAAGTTTATCTCATAATAATGCCATCGAAGACCTAGGAATGATACTTGGATTCACAATTGACTTTTAAGAAGCATGTAGACTATATTCGAAATAAATCATTTATGCAATTAGGTCTTTTAAGACGAAAGATATGTGCATTGATTTTTATAATAATGTGGCATTAGAAACTTTATATTTCTCATTAGTTAGATCTCAAATAGAATAATATGCCTCATTAATATGGCATACAGACGATATCGGTCAAAATACTAATTTTTCGTCACGCCTGCACCCAAAGTCTAGTTTTCGATGACGGTCGAAGCGCTGGAAGCGGCTTTTTTTCCGTCCAGTGGGTGGTAAAGTGGAAATCCCCAAAAGTGCCGGGCAGTAAAATGGAAATCCCCAAAAATGCAGGGCGTCCATAATTATTACCTCGCGTATCCCCGGCACTACCCATAGACCTTTTACCTATAGACTGGCGTACTTCATGTTTCCACCGAGTCAAGATAGGTGGCTCTTTTCTCTGGCGTGAGTTACTCTGATGAGGTACAAAATATAGGTATCTAGATTCATACTATATTTATATACTAAACGGGCTGCGGGCTGCACCACTGCACCATGACGGCTCGCCACTATTAATGCTTTTCGTATAGGATGGGCCGGTCTATAAGTAAAATGTCCATGGCACAACCAGACACTGAATACCACGGTCCTTACAAAACATAAAATCTTGGTTTCATCTTATATATTCATATTATAACCTCCATTCTTAAAATAAGTAAAACCAAATCGTTTCTTCATGAAATTGTTTTCGTAGAATAGTCTGTTTATTGCATATATCCCTGCATAATTACCTTTGACGTGATCGATGAACCTGACAAAAAAGAGTAAGTGTGGCTCGTGCGGGAAGGCAATTTCAGTCTCAGGCGAAATCGGCACGAGCCCGCGACTGAAATAGCTCACTTCCCGCACTTGCCGCAGAACATACTATTATGCAATCTATTATTTTTTACATCAGGTAAGAACTACTTATAAATTAAAGTATATTTTGTTTACAACTAGTAACTAACTGACTTAAAACGAAGTGACGTGTTCCTGATTGTAAAAATGGGCTGTTAACTTTTTTTAGGGCTAATTTCCTAAACTCGGTGGGCCGATACCTATAATATACCTTGTCTATCCGGCGCTGGGTGTGGGTACATTTCGGTCCAATAATATAAAATTTCGCGCACGCTTATTATACTATATAATAATATCGCCGCGTATAGTAGATGCATCAATCTGCGTGAGCTGCAATACAAAGGTGAAAGGTGAATGTTGAATACCTCTATACGTACGTGCAAAACGATCGCCGAAAACGCGGAGGAGACCATTCATTATTGTCGCCCCGTCGTCGCCGTCGGACGCTGGCCGCAGCAGTGCACGCGCTGCTCATAATAATAAATATGTATTATTATATTATTATAATAACCCACCGCCGTCGCACAATCGTTGCGAATTCGGTGAATCGAGAAGAAAAGAAACGTTGTGGGGGCGAGAGAGAGAGGGTGACAGACGGAGCGACCGAGAGGGAAAGTGAAAACGGGTTATATTATTATTTGCTCGTCCGGCCAGATAGGGTAGGTGCAGTATAGTAGAGAATACGCGCGTGGATATTATTATATATTGTATTATATATAGTAGCCAGTGTCCGAAACGACAACAATGGTCCAGTCGATGGTCTACAACGGTGTCCGCACAAAAGGGTTCGTATAAATGTGTGTGCATGTGCGTTCGTGCGTGCGCGTGTGTGTGTACAATATGATTTTTGTCGAAATGAATGGAATAACACACACACACCCGCGCCGAGAGATACGTACCGAAGAATAGAGCCTTTATAATATCACACAGTCCGCGGTCCATCTCATCCGTCTCTGTGGATATATAAAATAATGTATTTATATAAGTTTTCGCGTCCGTATATTATTATTGTTATTATTATGTGCACGCTGCAGCACAGTATATTCCTTTGGACCGCGCGGCGCGTCGGCCGTATACCGTCCGGTCACTACTGTGACTCAACAGCGTCGGACATCTGCGCGAAAAACCCTTTCGGCGAACAAAAAAGAAACGGACGGCCAAAACATATTTTTAATATAATAACATCGTCATCGTCGTCGTCGTCGTCGTCGTCGTCGTATGCCCACGCGCGCCCGGTGCAAAACGGTCAACTCGCGTTTCCTTAGTGTAGGTCGCCTGCCATATTTCGTACGATAATAATATGTACCTACCCACATATATATATATATGTGTGTGTGTGTTTGCCGATTATTGTTCGATTATATGTATATATAATATTTTATTGTGTCTTGCAGGGTCAGAAACTTCTTTTGTGCGTATACAAGTACAATACGCATATATTATTATACGAGTACCTACCCATATATATATCATTATATTATTATATATGTGTGTATTTATATACGTATATGTGTGATGCTCGGCACACGGTCACGGTGCAGGTGTACTTTTACACAAAATACGTCGTTGTGCATACAGAGAATATATTAAGGCTCAATTTTCGATTGATTGCGCCTACGATTATATAATATTATTATAATTATTGATATTGTCGCAGTACGTATTATTATGCCATATTCAGACCTTAGGAATGATTATACAAAATCCCGGGTCCTGAAATCAGATCTACAAATTAAAAATAATACGATTAGTTGGAAAATTAAACCGAACGGCATAAATTAATATAGATATATTAATAGCTAGAGCCTAGAGAGCACAATATTAAACATTTTTTTCTCTGTTTTATTTACGTAGAATAATATAGTAAAAACCTCTCTCCGTGTTTAACTCATTGTGATTATAGGTAAATTGTTGAAATTAAGGTGTCATCTCCTATTCTAATAATAATTTATAGTAAAGAATACTATCATCTGTGTTTTGACAGACCATTTTTTTTTTTAATATTTTGATTTGTTAGAAAGTTATTAGTAGGTATTTCATTTTTAAAATTTCTTATTATATCTTATTCAGTTTCTTAAAAATTGAAATATTAAAACAATATTTTAACAAAACACAGATAACAATTTTCTTTATAGTAATAATTGCAATAAAACCTTAATATTAACAATATGTAACCACAATGGGTGAAATGCGAAGATAGTTCTTAATTATATTACATGTATGGGTATGGCGAGTGTAAGACGAATAAACATATTATACGATTAGGGTCTAAATAGAATGAATAAATTTGACATAATATACACAGTTTCACAATGAAAGTAAGTGGTATATGCCCCCGGGATCTTCTGAAGACATCCAATTTTTTTTAAAGACAATTTTGACACAAACTGATATAATAAAACATTTTATGAATTTTACTTTATGCTTTTCGCGTACTAGGTTTCTAATGTTTCTATAGGTACATGTGCCTATAGATTATTTTAGATTTAGAATAAACGAGAAATTTACTTTAGGAGAAGTGTAACCACGTACCCACCATCGCTAAAACGCCATATTAAGACGATGTTTGACAATAATTTTGTTGTAACTTTTCTTATACCTACTACGCGTATTATGAACCTTAATTTAATAATATAATAATATAAACATGTAGTAGGTACAACAAAATATAAGTATATATAATGTTTTATGTAACTACTCGTTTAATAATGAAATCAAATTTAATAATATGTTAATAACAACAGTCAACTAATTGTTGATACCAAATTGATATTGATTTTTAATCCTACCAGTATATTCATATTGGAAATAATATTAGAATGCACTACAAACTTAAGAACAAAACAAAGTTTTATAATATAAATATGAAAAAATCCATTGAGCTAAATACAATCGACTCCGCTGATATACCTAAATAGCTAAATCTCATAATATACGTACGTACAACATACGTAACTATACTTATAATAATATCGGGAAGAGCAAACGGGAATTTTACACAACATCAGTTATTGATAAAATTTGTTTTTATTTGTTGCTGTTCAGAAAAGAATAACCATTGAGACTATATTAGAATTGCCCAGACATGGTTGTATTAGGTTTTGATAAGCATTTGAAGTTCAAACTTTGATATATAATTAAACCAAAAAATAACGATTTTATTTATTTTATTGTATTTTGTAAAATATTTACCTTAGATACTTGAAACTATTACGATATAACTATCCGATATTACGTGCATTCAAAGAGAAAATAAGGGGGTTTATAAGAGAATTTTTTTTTCAAAAAATTATCTCTTACATGATGTAAAAATCTATATTATAAGAAAGATATGTATTGGATTTCACCATAACCACCTCCCCCAATCAAAATGTAGATGTGTGATAGGCATGGTACCAAATAAATTACCAAAAAACTGCAATAGGATTAAATGAAATGAAACAAAGAGATAAAACCAGAAACCATTCTTAATTTTGAAGATTAAAGTATTTTCCTGCCCCGAAAAGTGATGAAATAGGTAGGTACTAACTAGCGACAATTAATAAAAAATTACATTATTGTAAGCCAATATACCCACGTTCATCGTTCCGCTCAAGAATCTTAAAGTCATAGGTACCTTATTATATTCTGTTAAAAACAACATTACCTATTTAAAATGTTCATCACTTTAAAAAAAGACATATTTAAAGGCAGATTTTTTAGTGGGCACCCGTAGGTATCTTCCATGCTCGGATGGCGGCATTTCTCTCCGGACACCGTGACTTGCCCGAAGAAAAATGCCACCCGCTGCAATACTAATTTGTATGATACTATATAGTATATAGTATATACCCACCTATATGTTATTGATAAACTAATATTATAATATATTTAGAGTATGAGGATGTTTTCAAACAACGCTATAAATTCACAACTTACAATAATATTTTACACAAAGTACGAACAGTGATAAAATTACATAGCCGATATTATTATAATTAAAATGAATGTAGTAATAGTATTATTAATAAATAAATAATGATGAATGACGATAAGTTTCAGTTATTATTTCACTCGCACCTGCCGTATAATAAGTATTATATAATTATGGTATTTCTTGTAGGTAAGCTTGGAAAATTATTCGCCAAACAATGTGCGCATTCATTAGGATTGTCAAACTGCTATAATACAACAATGTATTAAAGTATACTGAAACAGTCTAGACATAGGACTGCAAACTTTTAAAATTACAGACACACCTTCATAATAATATAATATAATACTTTTGTTACTTTTGTCTTTTGTAAACAATATACGTAAATAGTATGGGCCGACGAAAGCGTATTATACTGTTGTATATTTACTACTCTTTTTTTTAAAAAAGACTATACAATTTGTAAAAGGTATTAAATATAACAATTTAAATACAAATTTTAAATATTTTTTTAACATTTTATATGTTATTTTCTATTGTATTTTTTACTCGATCCAGTTAAAAAAGGCATTGAATGCATTGATCGAACATTTCTCCCAGTAACCAGGATAATAAATGAAAAATCAAAAGAAATTAAGAAAATCAATTTTCGAAAATTGTAGATTATGAGTCGGGTAATGAATGTATTGATACTTGGTTGTAATGTTATACACTTATATAATAATGTGTTTTTTTATGCGTGACACCACCTTTAGGATCAGTAAAAATGTCTCAGTATTAAACTATGAGAATGGTCAAATTTAACGCATACGTGAAATTGAAAATTTAAACCAAAAATATCGATTTTTAGTTTTTTGTTGTAGTTTAAAAAATATTATTTGTACTTCTAGGGCCTTGAAACTTTTCGCCATTGTATGTATTATTATTTACTATACACAATACAATTTCAAAATATTAGTTGAATTAGATTAGTTTTAATTTTTTTGTTTATATAGGTACCTTATAAAACGTATAATAGTTCAAAATAAATGATTACCTACCAATTGGTAATTTATACGTATGTAATATGCTAATATCAATAAATTATAAAATATTTTATATATAATAAAAACTGACATACATTTTAGAATAATGAATTCAAAAATAATTTAGTTCGTAATTCATTTATGGTCTGTAAGAGAGCATTAGATAACTATATTAGTGATCAATCGAGTATGGACGTGGTTCTAACTTCTGTTTATGACCTGGCAATCACAAATAATGAGCTTGCTGCTACTAACATAAACAAGTCCATTGTCATAAATATAATTAAATATATTTTTTATGGTTTTAAACTTATAACCATTATATTCTAATTTCCAACCACATATCAGCTGATATGTCCCCTGATGTTTATAAAATTTATATTAAATTAATATACTACAGAATATTGATACATTTTTATTTTTCAAAAATAAAACAAAACCAATACATCTAAAATAATTATTAATACCTTTTTTATACATTATATATTAATATAGCCAATGAGTGAGTGGAGCATTGCTTGAAACTACTGTTGCGTACCACTGTGCGTCGGAATTGACTTACAAAGTTATAAGTTAATACCAGCTACAGTTGTATAAGAAATAATATTATATATGTAAATAAATGTAATATATTGTGTGATTTGTTTTCGGCAACAAGTAGTTCAATCTACCACATACTATTGATAGAAAAATAAATTACCTGCAATTGTAATATAAAAATAAAATACCTATCCACAGAAATAGAGGTTGACAGACTTTCTCCGATAGTTCTTCGTATAAAAATACAATGATTTATCTCATTGAATTCAAGTTTAACACATCCAACAGAAACCTACTCAATGACGAGTACATTACACTTGACACCTTCTATACAGCTGAGCGACTTTAGGGATTTGTTTTATTTTCCAATCGGCCGATAACATATTATTATTTATATATATATATTTTTTTTTGTTAATGCTTCGACAACTGAGGTCATTAGCCTGATACTGTGGGGGAGGGTACGGTTGATTTGAGCACGTGTGTGCGTGGCAAGGATTTGTCACTAAAACCCGGATAGTCACCCATCTGGGAACTAGTGACACCAGCCGGCGCTGGCACTCAGAACACTTTTGTGACTTAAGCCAAACACCGCGCCACACCAGGCCACGTTATATATTGTTATAATTATACCCTATAGATATACTAATATGCAGTCATCTAAAACATTAAAATATTTATAATAACAATGATGTTAATGGAAAACGTGAGTCCGTGATGGCAAGCGGGTATACTTACGCGTGAACCACTTGTGAGCAGTGAGCACGTACGAATAATTCACTCGTTCGTTGGATAAGAATTATTTTGACACAATACAAGAAATGCAAAATATAATATAATGATGTAATTTGGAATATATGCTTATCGGTTGACACGTTTTTTTATTATTACCTATATAGATATTATGTAAACGTTAGCCGTAATAATAAGGTGCAGCTTTCCTCGATTGTGTACAATTTACGCGTTAAGGCGTACCTAACGACTAACGAGTGCTAATATACACTTTATGTTTCGGGTTGTCTTCGGAAATATGATACAATAAGATTCGTTTTACAAAAATAACAGATAAACACAACAGTGTACCTACGTATTATACAATGAAATTATTTAAATTTTCAATAACAATTTATTTTATTTATCATCAACGTCGTTATAATGATGGTTGACATCGTCCAACTTTTCGACTGAATTAATATCATATAATAACTATTAAACTGTATTATATGTAACTACCTTGTTAATACGTATCACTGATTTTATGAATTTCTTCTATCACGAACACAATAACAATATCCCAACATGTTATCGGTTTAAAATAGTTATTATAAAGCATTTTGTACTTCATCCGAAGAAAACGCGCACATTAGAAAATGTAGGTATATCCAAGCTATATGCGTGTGTTTCAACTTTAAAGATTAGCTGGTTGAGAAATTTATAAAATTTCAAGATAGCACACATATTATTCATAGGTACATTAAAAATTATGTCGATAAAAAATATAATGTTGTGTCACCTCCCAGTCATCTCATTTTCTTTTTTATAGATTGCAAATACATTTTTCTAATAAAATAATTACAAAATTATAGAAATCATTTTTTAAGTGTTCTAACAATGTTATTTTTGAATACGAATTTAAAAAAAATTACAATTCAATTATTTGTTTAAAAAAAAAGTAAATTAACTTAAAGGTTTGAGTCGACTAAAGTTGGAATAAATGCTAACCTATATATAACTAACACAGGTTGCTATGGAAAAAAAAGAATTTAAATACATTACATTTTCTTCATTTCATATTTTTATCGAGTAATTTCATCTATTTAAATATTATTTTTCATTAAATGCAATAATTTTACATGATATTTAAAGTCAGTTAATGTCTACCGATTATGAATTATGAAAAAATAAGAATTACTACAATACGATAATAGTACAATTATAAATCGGCTATTTATAATAATAATATATTATATACCTATACCAAGCCTAGGTATAAGAGAATTAAAAAGTTAGTTTTTACTAACTTATAAATATAATACAATTATTATTGATGATACATATTGAATAAACATTTACTTTTTATTATTTTAAACCATATTTAAAAAAAACAAATAACTTAACAAGTTAATTGTAAGTTTCCTTATAACTTTTAACTTAACTGAGTTAAAAAAAAATTAGGATAACTATTAACTTTAAACTGTTTAAAATGTTTTCTATCAACTTAATAATATTAAAAATGTAATATGTTTATTATGCTATACCTAGTAATAAAAAAAAATTAATTTAATTAATAATAAATGTAAAAACCCGCAATACCAACAAATGATTATTGGTAATTGGGGCATGTACCAGTTGCCCCCAAAAGAACCTTTTTTATACCAATTCCTCCCAAACTACCTAGATCAAAATGTACCAGTTGCCTGTTGCCCCTCATATTTTAATATATACACGATTACAATATATAGCTTTTAAAATAGGGGAGGCCAGGGACGAACCGAAGGAGGGTCATGGGGGGGGGGGACACACCCCCACTCGGCAATATTTGATTTTTAGTCGGCAAAATGGAATTTATTTTCACCTGAATTAAACCAATTATTTTAAGACGAGGAAAGGAAAATTAAATATATTGTTTAAATGTTAATATTGTTTTAACTCAATATTTTCGTTATGGGTTATGGAGCGGATTCGCAAATTTAATTTTGGGGATATATTATAATATATAATATAAAATATCAACAGACGATAATTACCAATTATCTTGTATCGTATATAATGTGTGTGTTTGATGTCTGTACAACTGTTGACAACAGTCTGCAAGCCTGGATTAAAGGGGGGCATGGGGGAACGGTCCATTGGGGGCCCATCTTTATCCCCAAAATATATTTTTTTAACGCGTCCAATAGTTTACAAAAAAAAAAATTATTTAAGTAGGTAGGTATATAAAAAGGTAGTTATATAAGAAAAAATTATTTAGCTCTTATACCTAAATGAGGTATTTCAGTTAAAAGTATTAATGCATATTATACTAAACTTCAGAGGTCTAACCAAAATTGATCATTTGACTATAGGAAAGTGAATCGAGTTGGTACTTTGGGGGGTCAAAAGTAAAAATTTCTCAGTGGTTTTCAAAAGCGACGTGAAAAACAAAAAAAAAATTAAGGAAAAACGGGAATTTTTACGCAAAATCTGTTTTCGAAAAAAACCAATTTTGGTTTTTGGTGTAACTCTAAAACAAATTACCGTAGGGACGTGAAATTTTGACTGAATGTTTAAAACGTGAAAATGACGTGAAAATATTTTGACTCTTTTTGAGCTGTTTACGGACATTGTCAGTTTTCAATTTTTTTAGTTTTTTTTTCTATAAATATCAATAAATTTTTATTTGTTGGGTAAAAAAGCGTGAAAATTTAATATATGTCTCCTGATATATCGTTCTAATAGCAGTTGAAAAATATTAAAAATACATAGCCACAATTTTTTTTTTTAAGCATTTAAAGTTCAAATTTTGACAACATTTTTTCAAATTTATAATTTATTAATTATTTTGTAGTTAAAAATGTATAAAATGTTTAACTTTTATGGCTAAGGATTGAAAATTTAAAACAAGGCTCCACGTAAATAGGTTATATATAAATTACTTTATTCACAATAATATCATCAAATATACTTGGTAATATCATAGGCTGACTGACCGTTTTCGCTCAGAATCGTTTTTCTTATACAATGATATTATATCATTGAATTCAAATTTAACACCATCCATTACAGTAACCCACTTGTAACCTACTGTATAGCAGAGCGACATCCACTTATCTACCTTATTTTTGTTCAATTTTATACCTAGTCTAGGTTAATTTTGGTCATACTTTTTGGTGTTGCTTTTTTGTTAATAATGTTGCTTTAAAATCCGATCCCTACTAATGAATATAAATTGCAAGTACAATATTATTATATTTACAATAAAAATTATACTATTAAAATACCAAATACGTTTACTGAAATACTGAAATACAACCAGAAAATATTGGCCTAGGTACCCTAGGAATGTTAGCTTATATACGTGCCTTTTTAGACGCCAGGAAAGGTAAAGCAAATTGAGACGGTTGTATAATAATATTGAGTTTTTCAAATAATGATGGTTTCTTCTTTGTTAATTTCTAAGAGAACTAACTACGATACCGTGTACAAGAGCGGAAATGCAATGCGTCAATTTTAAAATTTTAAAATTTATTATTTGTTATATTATAATAATATTATTATTATTTACGTATTACGAGTATATCGACTGTGGTAAAATTCCATTAGTTGGTTAAGTTCAAAACTTAAAAAGTACGATAATCTACAGTAATGTCTATACAGAATGCGTTAATTTATGGATGCAGACATAACTTAATGGTGGCACACTCATGTAATTTTTTCCATGATTCATTTCAACTTCAAGAATTTATTCACAAGCATTATTATACTTTTCTACTATTGAAACAACGATTTTAAAAGTAATGTATTAAAATTTATGCTAATTTGCCTTGCAGAAAAATATGTAACATATTTTATAAAAATATAGAATTTTTCGAACAGAAAATACAAGACATTTCAAAATTTTAATAACGGCATGTGTAAATTCTAGTAGTTAAATGGCATTGATTTTTCAGTATTAGATTTAATCTTAACTTTTAATTAATAATATGTAGTAATTTGTAAAAAAAACTGAAAAGTAATAAATGTTAATAAATTCAAAAATATTCAATATGTTCTTGTTTGAATTTTTAATTAAATTGTAAGTTGATTATAATGAATATACACTTTCCTATTGATATGTAAAGATTTTAAATTAACATAAGTATAGTGGAACGGTGTGAGATAGCACTCACGTATTGTATTTAAACCAAAAGTTTTTTTATCTATTGAGCTAATCTATACTTTACTAGCTATTATAATCTAGATACATGTATTGTTCAATATTCATAATTTACGAAACAAAGAATTAGTCCCATTTTTAATAGGTATATTTTTTGTTAAAAGTAGTTTTTTGGCAATAATACACTACTTACTTAACGCTTATGCCTTATCCAGTATTTTTGGCGGTTGTGTTATCAATACCTACCATATTTTATTGTTATACAAATAAACAAATGTTGTAATTTTTATTTACTATACCTAGTAAATTTATCATTATTTTCAGCC
Organism: Metopolophium dirhodum; assembly: GCF_019925205.1. Lineage (NCBI taxonomy): Eukaryota > Metazoa > Arthropoda > Insecta > Hemiptera > Aphididae > Metopolophium > Metopolophium dirhodum. The sequence goes on from NC_083560.1 coordinate 127,320,832, forward strand.
ATGATGGAAATATGTATTAAGTTTGCAGTAATATAATAAACTTATAAACAGTTGAAAATTATGTTAATTATAAACAGTAGAATAATTTTGTCAAATATAAATAATTACTAATTAATTGGTAGGTACCTACTGTTTTAATAATACCGATTTGTTTGTATACCAAAGGATAAAAAAGGGAGGTCGTGGTGTTTATCGCCAATTTTAGTACGTCTTGTAATTTTCGCCACATCTAAATATCAATAATAGTTCAGGGCCCATTATAGATTATATTTTTTTTATCTATATTCTGCAAATAAATAATAATAATAATAATAATTTTGATAATCCGCGCTACGGTAAAAAATAAAAAAATTGCATAATAATATATGTAATCTGCGCAACACTTTCAATTTGAACTGTAGGAATTTACCTGATACATTTACAGAGCTCGCATCAGTCAGATATTATAACTTACCGTAACTTATATAGGTAGCCACACTATAATACCGACACTTTTCCGAAATAGTATTTTTTGTTCTACTAATAATAAGTACCTAAGTACCTAATTATAGGAAGTCAAATCTATTCTATCAGTATAATATGTAAGCCATCATTTGTTTTATACAAATTATCAATTTACTGTTGAAATATTGAACAATTAAACAGCGCAGTACCGTGATATTTATAGTTTATCCGATATTAATCGCACGTGCATTCCTATTTTCATAAGAAAATTCTAATTATTTATAAAAGTAATGGATAAAAATATTTGTGAAGTTATTAAAAGTACCAGAGACAAAGATTTATTATTATTTGTGTATTTTACGTATCAGAAATTTTATGAATCTGAAAATTGTTCAATACGATGGCGTTGTACTTACTGCGTCAGAACTTGCACTGCAAAATTATTATTAGATTATAAATGTATAACTTTATAATTTTATAAAATGTATGTGTTTCAATTACATAGAACGTGAATAAATAATATGGACCATTATTAATAACATGAGCAATTTGACAATTAATTATAATATTCCAGATTTTTACATAGGTATTTTATTATTTACTGAAATATTACTCATTTATACACAAAGTATACACCTACAATTACAATTAGGTAGCTTACATTTTTGTATTATACTTTATGTACACTTTAATAATTTTCTTTAAATCTATCTTATAAAATGAACTTGGTTGATGAACGATTTAAAATAAATATTAATAAAGATAAAAACAAATTATCATTCATTAAAGAAGCGCAAATTATAAAATGCCTTTTATCTAGTTTTATAGCACAAAATACAACTTCAAAAAGCTACGCAAATAACCAAAATTATATATTTTATTTTTTTTTGTAAAAAACAAAATCAAAATAATACTTTTGTAGTTTTGTGGAGGCCCGGTGGTCTGGGCCCCATAACCCCTAATTCAGCCCTGTTTATGTTACTCATACACAAGCTCATATTTTGTGTTATTCCATTTATTTTTTCATTTCAAGATCTGTCCCTTGTATATTGCGGATGCGGAAACCATGATAATATTGTCTAAAACGTATAACCTCTAAACTGCGCATTACTATACGCATAGGCGCAACTAGGACAACATTTTTGGCATGCTCTCATATTTTTCTTTATTGATCAGGGAGAACATTGCCCCTACACTCGTTTCCAAGTTTGTATATTTGTAACTTTGTAAGTGGCTTACAATATAATATATTTATTTACATTAATATTTGTATAATAACCTATACCTGCCATTATAGTAATATATTAGTAATATATTAATATCAACAAAATTACATTTTTTTTAATGCGAATTGTTTGTCTTTTAAATAATTGACATCCAATATTTTCTCTATCCATTCTTTGATAAATTGACAACATCTCTTTTAGTATTGTAAACGGCGAAATTTGAGTAGCAGTGTTGCAGCATACCTACTCCATTCCTCAGCTTTTCTTCGCCAATTTGTTGCCTCATTGAAGAAAATATTTTCCCATGACTATAATATGTCTATATGTATTTGTGTATTACCGATTAGAAATATATTATACATTTATACATATTAAACAATATGTAAAAAACAACACATACCATGGTATGAATAATTCAGTTGTTCGGATGATGCGTTTGGCCAGTGAGCACCCTACGTTATTCAGAATATAACAAATAATTTTTAAGAATTTATTGTATTCTCTACACGTTTATCATTTAATAATTATACGCAATTATATTTTTGTACCCATTTTATATAATTATTATAGTTTACCTTTGTATATTGTATTAACCTTAATTTCGGTAAATTAATGTATTCATTAATTAATATGTGTCAAATCATACTATTGGGCATTATCATGTCGGTCCGATAATAATAAATATACTAATATACTATATGTATAAAATATCATTAAATGTTTTATAATTATTATAGATTCACGATATCATAGGGGACAATTTATTTCAACTAAATTTCAATAAAAAGGCTATTTTTGAATTTGTGATAAATTATTTTATTTAATTACCTATACAACATATAGATATACACCTGTAAAATAAGGGAAGAAAAATATCGATACTATAGATACTAGTAGGAAAATATTTTTTATTGTATAGATCAAATAATTTTGTGTGCAGAGTGATCATTGTTAGTTAAATTATTCAATCATAGACCATACTAATATTACGTATGAATATGAGCATACAAATTGTATAATTTTAATTTCAAGAACCAAAAAAAATTCATAATACGCAGTAAGTAAATGTGTAAAACCAATAAATCTTCTGCAAACATTTAGTATCAACAATAAATAAATCAAGGTAAGTATAAAAAAAACTTGTAAGTGCAGCGGGGTGAATTGTGTAAGCCGTGTTGGAAGTTTGTCCATCGTCCCTTTGATCTTTGGACATGATAGTGTATTATTGCAGTATTCGATTTGAACGCAATGATTGCATTCGATAAAAAAAATGATTCTCAGTGGAGGATCAATGTAACAATTAGTAGATAATCTAAATCATATGTAACAATATATATATTTATATAATTATATAAATTAGTATGTTTAATAAATAATGTTATATAATTTGAAATTTGATTCATAAATTATGTTTATGTTTCAATAATAAATTGAATAAATATAAATTCACAAATTTTCATTTTTTTAGCGGTTATTTTAAAATTATATTCGTTTCTATGCTGGAAAAAAATATAGCTTAGCAATAGGGTTATTTTGGTGGTTTTTCCCGTAATGTTAAAAAAATATTGAGAAAATTGAAAAATTACCTCTCTAAAGTACCATCTTGATCCACTTTGCTAAAAGATAATATACTATATATTAAAATCGAAGCACTCCTTCTGGTAGATATTTTGTTTCTAGGATAAAAATAAAAAACATCATTGTAAAGCCACTAGCTAGCTCGATCTGTTCAGAATCTAAAAATAAAAATAATTTAAATGTAATGTAAAAACAAAATTACCTTCCTCATTATAAGCTGCCGTTGATTATCCAAATTGTATATGGTAGGCATATAAATTGTTATAATAATTATATTAGAATAATATAATATGTTTTGGATGATTATCTTTTACTAAATCGAATACTATTGTTGTGGGCAACTGTAGATGCGTGAATTATTCAGCCTTATTAAATAAAATAATACAAACTGTTGCACAAGAATATTTTACAACATATATAAAATGTATTATTCAGTAATCTCATTATGTTAGTAGGTAATAATAATAATAATAATAATAATAATAATACAAATAATAATAATAATGTAAGTACAATATTTTAATCAGGCCGTGTTAAATACTGTGTTATGGTATAAAAATTGTATGTTAATAATGTGTTGCATTGAGCTTGTTTACTTGTATATTTGCTCCTACATTTGTTTTACTTTCTTTTTTTTTAAAAAAATTGAACTATTTTCACTTCATGGGCGTCTTACATGAATTCCTTTTGATAATTTAGTAGTTTAATGAGTGTAGGTCTATGTTAACGGCGTGCAAGTGCAGTTGGTTGTACAATATAGTTATGTGTTACGCTTACCCAAATTCACTAAAAGAGTTGTTAACTGAGCAGGCCTTTGTATTTTTTTTCCAAATACTTATTAGTTTTTTTTTTTTTTTAATTTAACATCGAGAAATATTTATTAGTTGTGACTAACTGTGAGATAGCAAATTGTAATTATATTATTATAATAATTATTAGTAGAAAATTATAATACTACCTGCTAGAAGGTAAAATTATATTTATAAAACCGAAATATCATTAAGATTACCTACTATACATAACAGTAAAATGTTTAATTTAATTTAATATATAATATTATCTCTTACCTTTATTTCAGTATTCAACCCAATTTTAACAAATTATCATTTTTTATGGAATCCTTTGTATTTATTTTATCATAAAAGTCATAATAGTAGATAGCTTCACACATCAGATTCCAATTACATGTTTTCAATCAAAGTTTTTTCATTATGTTGACACTTGTATATTTTTTTAAATAAAAATCTTTCGGGATTTATAATTTAACTAGATACTATATCCAGTTAGTCAATGTTACTTCAGAAAACTTGTTAATCCAAGTTTTAACAAGTTTTGATAAATCATTATTAATATGAAACACAGCATTACAATTTTCACTTTAGTTTTAAAATCACTATTAAAACGACACGAGATGTAACACGTCGTATCTATACTCAGCCTGATTAAAATATTTGCCTTATATTTGGTACCTATTATTACTATATATAGGTTTATAATATATAATATAATGTAAAATATTGTTACAAGATTATAAAATTTATTATATTCATTTTAAAAGTGTTTATATTAAAATTATGATCCTCGAGCTGAATCATATTAGAATGGTAAAATCATAGATACGTCATCACAAGTAGAAGTCTTAGCTCTGCCACCAGCGCAGAAACTTACTAGGATCGAGAAATACACTGACCGTTTATCGCATTTACCGTACAAATAAATAAAAATAATATTATAAAACGTTTGCAGCGATTGCTTCTGGCCATACGAAAGGCTGGCGCTGTTAAGACGCCACAAAATCTGCCATGAAATGCCATATTCCAGTACAATTTTCCAGAGATATTTCAGCCGATTGTGGCTACACCACATTAATAACGTACATGTATAACACCGTAGAGCAACCTCAACCGGCTACAGAGAAGAACAACTACCCGCTCCGATACGTAAATTCAACGTGCTCTCAAGTTAAATTTATTGTCTCACTGGTTGATAGCCAAAATCTTTTAACTTTTTTTATAATTAAATTATATTTGTGTTATGGGAATTTTGGTGAATTGTCTTAATAGAAATATGTAATGTTTTATAAGGTAATTAAGATATTGAGGACCAAATATTTTAAACAACAATTTTTATTGTGATTCCGAAGTTCAAAAAGTTCATAGATATAATGTTATTACGCCGTTGTAGAACGAATTAAACACAACGAATGAACTAATATATTGCCTTTAGCCTTCAAAAGTATTAATTAATTTCCGTACACAAGTAGGTAGGTATAGTTACAACGGCAAATATTGTAGGTACCTACATAATATAAAACTGTCTGGCCGCGCGTTTTGGATAGTATTCACAGATATGAGTGTATTATAATATTATATAGATATTATCTTTACACCCATGTTTAGTATTGAAGGACGTGATTGAGAATTTATTATCTGTCTATAATATATATATATATGGATAGATGTGAATGATGAGATGCCCTAGTGTTTATGTGAAAGACATCGCTGTATAATATAATATACCTACCTAGTATCTATACCTATATATTAATAAATGGCAACAATATATTATGCAACCAGATGTTTACGGAACAGTTTTTTAGATGACAAGTATTTTGTTTTGGTCTAAGGCATGTCGTCTTTGATTCAATACTCACAGATGACCTCCTCTAGATTCGCGCGATTATATAATATTGATGGTGTTATAAATTATAACAATTTTATAATATGACGAGGGACGAGCCTGTCCGTAAACCCGATTTTTACTCCCAAATTTTAATTTCAATACAATTTTTAGATTTTTTTTTTTTGGTGGGGGGAAGAGACGAAGAGTATATACTAATAGGAATTTTGACCTCCCAAAAAATGAACAAAGCTTTATTTTTTGGCCTTTAAAATTTAATTTCGGTTAGTATGAATTAATTTAAGTTAGCCTGTAAAACTATTATATATTAAGTGCCTATCAAGAAATAATGCAATAATTTTCATTATTTAATAAATATTCGATTTAAAAAGTCTATTAAAATGAATGTATTATCATTGATTATAATATAGTGTACAATAGAATATACTCAATAGTATTATTTAAAAATAATAAAATATATAAGTTTAAATAAATAGTTTTATATGTTAATTTTAATAGGAATACTTTTCCAAAGTATACATACCTATTGAGATATACGTCTAGACCAGAGAATAATTAAATGAGATAAATATGTGTACCTATACCAAATTTTGAGTAAGTACTCGTTTTGCTATGCTCATCCCATCTAAGATGTTAACTGTGTAGTGATTATGTTATAATATCCAACTGAACGTAAAAAATTGGTTGTAGACGTATATTTCTTAGCAAAGTAAATACACTAATTTAATCTCTTCATGGCTTATGCAATACTTTTTACAATATTTATTTCAATGTCTTGTGTAATAAGATATTTTTTGGTTTGATTAAGGATTATTGTATCAAGACCATACAGAAATATATTTTGTAACTAATGATTTAATAAAAGACAAATTGACTTTAACGTGTACAGACTTCATATCTAATATAAAAATTAACTTATAATTTCAGAAAAAGCTGAAGCTTCCACGAACACACTCTTTCCGTGCACGCTGATGATATGATAATAAAAAAACAAAGTCACTTGGCTGTACTTATAAGTAAGTGTCAACTGTCGAGTGTACCTACCTTGTCATTGAGTAGGTCACTGTAATGGATGTGTTAAATTTAAACTCAATGATAAATCATTGTGTACGAAAAACGAAAAACGATTCTGAGTGGAGACAGTCTGTCGGCCTCTATGTCTAAGGAAATTTTATATTGCTATTAGTAATTTATTACTCGTGAGAGCCAACAGATGAGCCTGAATATTAGATAGCGGTGATATGACAGAAAAATGTCAATAATGTCAACTTCGTCTTTTAAACATGGGAGGGGGGTGATCTGCAAACCACTCACCACTGATAAGTTAAACTCCACGAACATGATGCGTATCTACAAGAATTTAATTTATTGTACAGTGATGGATACATCAATAAACATTTTAGACAAAATATATCAGAGTTTATAATAAAATATTTACACTCGCTTCTTTCAATGTTCATATTATTGTTAATTCATATTTTTTATATAAGTTATAAATTCTCAGCTTGCAAAAAGGGACTGTTGGAAGTTGTTTTTTCCCGATTCTGTAATAAATGAAATAGTAGTATATAAAAACAAATATTTAGATAAAATACGTAAAAAATATCAACGACAAAATATCATACCAGATATTGATAAAGACGAAATCGACGCGATTTTTGGTCTTTTATATCTTGCTGGATTTTTGCGCAGTAAACATCTAAATCTAAAAGATTTATGGTGTAATGATGAGTTTTCACCAGATTGATGGATTTGTGAAACGGTGTCTAGAATACTACACTGTTGGAGAAAACTGCACAATTGATGAGATGCTGGAAGGATTCAGAGGTCGGTGCAGTTTTAAATAATACATACCAAGCAAACCCAACAAGTACGGAATAAAAATACAAGCTTTAGTTGACTCTAAGTCATTTTATACATCAAACATGGAAGTATACGTGGGTACTCAACCGAATGGACCATACAAATGCGACAATAGTCCAGCCAGCATAGTAAAACGAATGATCGCACCTATATCAAAAACTGAGCCCAATATAACAATGGAAAATTGGTACAATTCGATACCATTATCCATTGATTTACTTGAAAACCATAAATTGACAATTGTAGGTACTATAAGAAAAAATAAACGCGAAATTCCACAATGTTTTTTAGATACCAAAAAACGAAGTTTGAATTCAACTATATTCGGTTATGGAATACTCTTATTATCATTATTGTTAGAAGCATAAATGTTTATAAATTAATTAACAAAACAGTTTTTATTTCTCTCAAGATGATCTTATTTAATATGTGAGCAAAACGCTAACACATCACTAACGATGTAAAAATATTAGCGTCACCAACGACTGGTTAATAATATACTTTGACGACTACGAAATTACTTCAGTTTTTAGTAAACTAATATAAATATATAGGTACCTAATTAAGTTGTTAAATGTATAGGTGTAAAATAATATAAAAATATAAAATAAAAATTTATTTTTACAATTATCTATTTTAAGAAATATTTTATAATAGTCAATACAAACGTACCTACCGTTGATGATATATTTTATTCACTTATTTACGTACAAGGATATGAAAATAAAAAAATTTTGAACGTAAAATACTAGAAATATTATGATAACTGAAATGGTGAATTCAACTATGTCAATACTTTTGGACTATTTTACATTATAATCTTACTTTTAACTAGTATGTAGTAAAAATTATAAAAATCATAAATGTTAATAATTTGAAAATTATATCGGGTGTTAATATGACATCGAATTACGTGTGAATCGTCGCTAACAGCCAAAATAAATAAATTAAGAATGTACGCCTTCTCGAATGGAGGGTAGGCAACATAAAATACTAGTGCCGTCGTCTGGGCATTAAAATATAATAACAAGAAATGTAGTGTAGCAAAAGGATCAGCTTGAATGGAATAGCTTTAAACTTCCATGAATCAGGATGGATTTACAAATGTATCAACAATATTTATATTGAAAGTGATTCGTCCAATGAATTGTCTGACGATACATTTATCATCGATAATCATTTTTTGCGAAAAACGTTTTAGTGCAGAGAAATCTTTCAGCCTCAATTTCTAATGTTATTTATCGTTATAATATGTACCTACGATCGCGACGTACCTATACTTAAGTTATTAATTCGTCTATTAATGATTTGGGGGGTGGGTTGAACTAATTTTTGCACAAAAACAAATTTATAACATTATATCATTTAATAAATTATTATAATATTATTTCATATAATATTAACAGCTGTTATCAATTTAAAACTCAATACTGATGTAGGTACCTACCGTAGAATGGTGTAAATACTTTGTGATATAGCTTAATGTGCGTAGCAAAAAAATGTAATATTTAATAACAAAAAACTTCAAGTCCATATAAATAACATTGTTTGCTAATAAAAATAAAAGTTTTTTTTTTATTTTTATAAGAAATTTACAATCGATTCTTAACTTGAATAATAAGCAAATGCGACAAAGCGTATTTATATCGTAGCCACTTCGCGAAATCAAAATGTTCATGAAAAGGTGACCATTTCATGAAATGGAAACGGATATTTTACACTTCGTGAAATTCGAAAATATTTCACAAAATGGTCACTTTTTCATGAAGTGGTCACTGCAATTTAACACCTTATTTTTATACATTTTTACAAATCTGGTCGTTCACTTTGTGTACTGGAATACAACATTTATCGTACACGTCTATAATTTGATTATATCCCTTAACCTTGAGCCGATGTCAAATACAACAAATATTATCTGTATTCTCAGTAGCGTACACAGGATTTTAGTTCGGTGAAGGTTTTACCTGAGTAAATAATTTACATTATTTTTTTCTAAACAATTTTTATATAAAATATTATAGCTAGTCTCATTATTTAGTCTACATTAACAGTATTTAACCTGATCGTCTACATCGCCTCTTCGGGCCGTAATAAACGTGGTAATAATCGATGAACGATGATACATAATCGATCATGGCAGACGTTTAGTAATATTCTAAATCAGCCAAAAAAAAAAAAAAAACCGAAACTATGATTATCGACGTCGTTGTCATATTTAACAATTTATTTTATATCTATGAAAAATCTCTTAAAAATTACCAACAATTGATCTGTGTGTACCAAAATGGTGGTAAATAAGATTTTTTTGTAAAAAAAATAAATTTTTTGGGGAGATGGGGGGGGGGGGGGGGGTCAGAACCCTAAAACTCTACCCCTGCGTACGCCACCATGTATTCTATATGACTATTAAACCTGCCTAATTGCCAGACTATCTGAAATGTGTAGATGATATTTATTGGTTTTGATAAAAGTCATAAGCATAATGTCATATCAGTATTTTGGTAATACCTTGATGTTAAAGCAGTTTAGCAGTGTATTATAGTTCCTGTGTGGATCATTCGATCACATTCTATTCATTTTTATTCTACGTACCTCTACATAATGGAAGATAATTTTTTAGAGCATAGTACAACTCCAACACTAACTTAATATACTGCAAGAAAGAATTAATGTGATGTCCCTAGGTATTGGTCTGCTCCATCTAGACGAAGCAGCTTCCATAATATTAAATAAAAAGAATGATGTCGTTTCACCTCAAGAATCACCATCGCATGTTACATCTCCTAAACCCCAACATTTGGCAAAGTCGAAGGAAATACATTTCTTGAAAAAAACATACGAAAAAAAATATATCTTAGTATAGAATCATAGATATAATGTTATTACGGCGCGCCGTTGTAAAACGAATTAAACGCAACGAATGAACTAATATATTATTACCTTTAGCCTTCGCGAGTATTAATTAATCTCCGTACAAGTTGGTAGGTTTAGTTACAACTGCAAATATTGTAGGTATATAATTTGAAGCTATCTGGCCACGCGATTTGAATAGTATTCACAGATTTGAGTATATTATAAATTAAGGACGTTAAGGAATATGCAGGTTTGAATCCAATTATTTAAACATTTAGTAAGTACTGGGAATTTTTACTTGGATACATCCTGCAGCTACCAGGTCTATCTAACCTGGTTGATTTGAATTTTTATGGTACCTAATAAACAAATTTGTACAAAAATCGGCATCGGGAAAATTGGTTGGAAAAAAATGTACCCATCCACAAAACACATTTATGATGAAACAAGTTTTTGACAAAATCGATTTTAATAGGTCTTTGAACCCGTATCATTTATTTAGATTTCGGGTTTAGGGTGCTGGATGTCTTTAGGTGTTCAAACACAGGAATAAAAATTTAAACAAACGTTTGGTGGTTAAAAACTGTTTTATATGAGTGTTATTTTTATAAGATATAAAAAATAAAAATGTTTTGCGTTTCAATATAAATTATACATATATACATAAAGTAACTATTTGGTCACTGTAAATGCATAGTTTAATTGATGACACTAGACTAGACCCGTGACAATTATACACATCAACCTTTTATATTTTATATTGCTACTGCCTATATTTGGATTTATTCTATACTAATAAAGTATTAAATTATAGTTGAAATAATTTAACATTCGGTGATTTGGTTTAATCAGAGTTGAATGATAAAAATGGATTTCATTAACCCTTTTAAATTTTCAAGCTGACAAATTGTATTTACTTATTTACGTAAATATGAGTCCATCCAAATGTTATTAAGTAGTTTGTTCTACATTTTTACTAACAAAACACCCAATTAAAGTAATATTTCAAATTGTATCTTATTTTCCTTGACATATAAACTAAAATATATTAAAACAAAGAATTTTTTGAACAAAAAATACTAGAGATGTTTACAATTGTAGGAATGAATAATTTTTTTAGTTATATTATGGCACTGATTTTTGAATATTTGGTAGTATAATCATTTAAGTTAAGTTTTTAACTAATATGTTGTAATGTTTAGCTACAAAAAATAAAAGTAATATATTATGTGAATGGTTTTGAAAAATATAGTGTTAACATAAAATTACGTATGAATCGTCGCAAACAGTCCTTTTATGGATACATAAAATTATGAACGCACGCCTTCTCGACTGGAGGATAGGCAACACATAATACTAGCGTCGTTGTCCGGGAATTAAAATATAATAACAACATTATTTAGTTGGTATTTGCTTGTTTATTATTAAGTAGTGTAGTAGCGTGTTATTATTTAATAGTGTAGCAACATGATCAGGATGGATCAGGATGGATTTACAAATTCATCAAATAATATAACAATTATAAAATAAGAATAATAATCCAAACATTTGGGCTAAACACTTTTTATAATACCTATCCATAAAAATGAATGCATTAAATTTTGGTTTATTTTTAAATATTAATACCTATAGCCAACACTTAAACTTATTGCTCATCTGACAATGTGCCTATGACCTGTTCCGAAAATGCAGACTCACCCAACAGTGAAGCAGAAGAAGATCACGGAATATGGACAAAGTAATGTTTGGAGCACATTTTTTTCTAATACGTAACCTAAAGTAGACTATAAAAAACATTTTTTATGTTTTTTATTTTGAACTTAAATAATTACTTTTTTCTTAGTTAAAAAATCTAATAAATGAACCAGCTCTATAAATCTTATTTATTTATAGTAACTTGAAGACTATCAATTGACTTTCAAACCCACTGAGATCCTTTTAAATTATCAGAAATAAGTTCATGTTCGTATCGTACCTACCTATTTTCTCATTCATATTTTGATATAATATATAATACATGTTAGATTCTGGAAGAAATTCATGATTTTTTGTTTGCAAATGATTATATTATGCTGCTTAATTTTATTTTTATTATCAACTCTTTCGTAGGTTGTAGTAACATAAAAGTGAGCTTTAATCGCTTTATGCTTTTCCAACCACTTTTTAATAATACCAAGAGCTGGGTTTTTCATATTATCTATACCTAACAATTTTTGATTCCCTCTTAATTTTTAATCTCTACATTTATTTTTTTTTCAATTTTAACAAATTTCGGTTTGATTTTATAATAAATTTGTTCTTTATTGTGTGGTTCTATAATATCTTCATGGAATTTAATTGTAGATCCAGTCAACCAATAAATTATTTCTTCATTATCTAGTTAATTTAATAACAACTTCAACTTTTGATTAAATATTGATTTATTTATTTATTTTAATTACCTAGTATTTTATACAATTATTTCATTTTATAGTTATTATCTGTTCAATAAAAATGTGTACAAATCTTATAATTTCTTAAAAGGTGTTAATTTGCATATTTATTATGTACCTACCTTCTTGGAAAATTTTCCACCATTTGGTCCATTTTGAAATGTTTATACCTTTACTGTTACTTTCATTTTGTATAAATCTTAGGGAGGTTTGATTGTAGCTGTTCATTATATATTTATAAAAGAAATTATATTTCATTTTAAATTTATATTTATTTAGTGAAATTATTTTTAATTTTTATAAGATTAATTTGAATATTCTCTTTATTCATATTATTATCTAATATTTTTTTATGATAATTCGATATTAAATGTTTATTATAGTTTCTCAAATATACAGTATTTCTTTACCACATTTATATACCTATATTAAAATTATTATTAAATTTAGTTTTCATACTTGATTTGAATCAATTTTTTAATTAATTCATCAGTTTTTTTTTAACTCCTGTCATTTTATATATTAATACTTTTCTCTGAAGTTTAATGATTGCAATAATCCCCCATATATGTTTATATAATATGTATTCGTATAAAGACAAATAATTTTATTATTTCGATTCATTATTTTTTTTTAGACAATTTAATTTACCGTTATATTAATTGTTGAAATTCATTTTTAATACTAGATAATTTATTATAATTAATTATATTTGAATGGAAACGTAATAAATAAAAAATATTTTAGGTGGTATCTAGAAAAAGTTACAAATATTATTCAAAAAGGTGGGCAAGTGGATGTCGCACTGCTATACAGTATAGGTTACAAGTGGGTCACTGTATAATGGATGGTATTAAATATGAATTCAATGATATAATATCATTGTGTACGAAAAACGAATCTGAGCGGCGACAGTTTATCAGTGTGGATATTTATATATTATTATTACTTATTATTAGTACGGTAGCCAATAAGTTGAATTAGTACTATAAAATCACAAAAAAATAACTAAAATCGTTATTTTTGGTTAATTATTATGTAATTTCATCCAAATTTGAACATAAAATAACTATAAAAAACACCGTGTTTTAAATTGTTGAGATTTTTTGGTTACAGAATAACCTACTTACGTGGAACATCGTTGTAAGTTTTCAACCCTTAGCTGTAAAAGTTAATTTGTAACATTTTATAAACTTTTAACTACAAAATCAATTTTAAATTATAAATTTGTTAAATGTTGTCAAAAATCGAACTTTAAATGCTTATAAAAAAAGTTATGCCCGTGTACTTTCAATATTTTTCAACTGATATTTAAGCAATATATCAGAAGTATAACATTGTGGCCTTGTATTACATTTTGGACCAACAAATAAAACTTTATTGTTTTTACAGAAAAAATAATTAAAAAAATTGAAATTTGAAATTGTCTGTAAACAGCTCAAATCAAGTATAGAAATTAGAAAATGAGAATATAAACATTCAGTTAAATTTTCATGTATTTACAGTTATTCGTTTTTTAATAACAACAAAATAAGAATATCTAAACGAAATAACGTTGATATCGTTGTAAAAAAACTTCAAACACTCATAAAAATGTAATTGGAATTTCCAGTAGAGATTTTTTTTTTATACAATTAGATAAACTTATGAAGAATCTTTTATTAAATTTTCAAATCTTAGATTTAAAAAGAAAAATTTTTATGAATTTCTAACACAAAATTATTTACATATTTTCATGATAGTTACGTATTTAGTCAACATTTGAACTTTAAATGCTTATAAATAAAAACTGTGACTATGTTTCTACGGTAATTTTTTTTAGAGCTTCACCAAAAACCAAAATCGGATTTGTCAAAAACTGATTTTGTGTAAAAATTCCTGTTTTTCCTTAATTGTATTTTGTTTTTCCCGGTGCTTTTGAAAATGACTGTGAATTTTGAACTCTTCAATGCACCAATTAGATTCATTTTCCCATCGAACAAGATACTGAAGTTGAAAATCGAAGCATTATTTCGACTACTTATCGTGTACACAGACACAAATAAAAACTAAAAATAAAAAACACACATCATTGTAAAATCAATACATTCATCGCTCCGCTCAGAATCTAAAATCTAAATAGGTACAATTGGTCCAGATGGTTATTTTGTATTACCTTTATTAGAAATGTTTTCATTATTAAATGGAATTGTTGTCATTTTTGAAAAATCTAAGCATAGGTAATGAAAGAATTATTATAGAACACAGAATTCGTTCATTTTATAACCAATTGTTGTTTCTTGTATAAATCTAATAAAATAATAAAGTATAGTACTTATATGTTAAGTAGAAACAGGGTTTAAAGGATCTATTAATTTTTTCCTAAAAGAAAAATATTTAAAACAGGTACAATTTAATGAGCACCAAAATACACCATAGTTTTTAAATATAATATATTAATTTATCTTCTAATAAACGGAAAAAGTATAATCTCTTAAGTGCAAACCAAAATAAGATAATAATAACCCACATATTATTATTATAATAATTATGACTAAAAATATTAAATAAAGATTATCTGAAAATCGTAAAAAATTGTAGTACTAAAAAGCAGGTTTATTAAGACGTAATATAAATATGAAATATGTAGCACCATCTAGTAAATTATTATATAGTTTATGTTGAATTATGATTAAATATTCTAGAAATTATATTATTTAGGTATAGATACTGAATAATAATTTAAAACATGTTTAATTGTTCACATAACTTACTATATTATACTTAAATATTATTGTTCAATATGTCATACGTGTTATTATATAATAGGTAAATGTTGTAACGTCCGGAATTTTAAGCCTATACTAAATTCCTAATAGGAATGCCCAATACCTATCCTACATTATCCATGTTAACACAATAAACATTTTGCAATCATGCAATAATACAATATAATCATAAACTACAGTACTATACTTTGACCCCCTTCCCCCTAAAATACCAACTAGATGATTATGAATTATGATGCAAACAATCAAAATTCAAATATTTTTGCATATTAAACTAAATGTATTTGATTTTGGGGGGACGGAGTGGCCGAGCAGGTTGCAACGGGGGGCTATAATTGTGCGGAAAATAATTCAACGGGACGTAATTTTGCGGAAATTAAATTTGCGGAGCGTAATATTTTGGAATGTTTAATCACGGAATGTAAAATCTCAGATCGTAATATCTCGGACTGTATTATCACGGAACGTAAGATTCCGGACCGTAGTATCACCGACCGTAAAGTGACGGAATATAAAATTTCTGACTGCAATATCCCGGACCGTAAAACCACGGACTGTAATATGACGGAAATTTATAGTGTGGAACGTAAAATACCGGAACGTAATATTACGGAAAATAATAATTGGTTCCTAAAATATTAAATGCTAATTGCCTCTAAGGTCCGCTAGGGATCACCATCGCTTCTAAGTTCGCGGCCGAGGCGGGCTATTTGAATAAGTACCCGATTTTCGACGACTGTGCAGTCCTAAGACGGAAGCCATAATATATTTCTAATTTATTCGTATGCTGTCAGTCAAGTGTACGTTACCGCAGCGCCATCACCTTTTGTTATCACGTTATCTTTTGGTTGTTATACCAATTAATATTACCTACTTTATAAATTTTTTTTTTACCAAATGTTTAAATGTTTCTTACGAAAATCGTTTGAAGGACTTGTTCAAAAAATTAAAAAAAGTTGTATCAACAGTCATAAGACACATTATAAATTGTTCATTATTAAATTTGATTTCATATCCAAAGGTGGGCATTAACTAGTTAGTTAATTTTCCAATCAACTTGTGAATTTAACTAGTTTAATTGACAGTTTAAATAACTTAGCTTTCCTCAGTTTGTTTAAAAATAATCAGCATCAAGTTAAACATTTTTGAAATTTTTCGTTTTTATGGTTTCATACGTAAATATTAATTCTAAAATAAAAGTAAAAATAAAAATAAAATAATCCAATACTATAATAATACAAACATTTCTGTTATTTTTCTAGATAAAATAATTTTGTAAATGGATTTTTGTTATAATAGGTTAGATACGCATAATTGATAATAAGTATTATATGACCTTAAATTTTTATTTGGTATAATAAAATTAATATTTATTAATTTATTTATTGTGATGTGTGGAACGTAGGTATTTAAATATTTAATAATCATGTAAAGTAAAATAGGTATAATTACTGTACATTACAATGAAAGTTCAATAACATTGTTTATTATAATAATTTAGGAAATTAGAAAGAACGCAGTCACTATTTATGTGATCCACATACTAACTAAAAAAAGTATATTAACTTTTTTTTTAAACTGAGTTAAGTTAATATTTTGTCCCTATCAACTTTTAACATATCGAGTTAAATGTATGATTTCTTAACTGTTAACTGTCAACTTATCGATCTTATCCTCGCTTAACTGAACTTAGCTTGAGTTAATGGTTTTCATTAATTTACCCATCTTTGTTCATATCCGATGGATATACATGTTCAAATATATCGATTAAATATTTTAGAAATTTGTAATACATATGCTTATTATTATGAGTAAATTAGATTTTTATCCTGATCCTATGGACCAAGAAAATCATCTAATAAAATATCTTTTGAAAAACTCGGAAAACATTCTGAAACAGATTAAACAATTAAAAGCTTTCTATTGAAATTGCAGAGAGATTAATTAATCTATTGAATGTATTATAAAAAAAATATAATCGACTAATTTTATAAGTAATACCATCGATTATGAATACTAGTACTTATTTATAATACTAGTTATACCAATAGATTCCGTAAGATTTAAAGGGTGTTTATAGTTTACTTTTTCTACTCACAGGTAGCTAAAATACTGTAACGGCTAACCTTATTAGTATCAAAAACCAAATGCAAAAAATCTTTTTTTGATTTAGCACTATTGTAATAGGTATCACACTGTATGACATTTTTGTTTGCTAAATCACATATTATAAAATATGCAAGTGTAATGATGGTGTGATGCGAACCGACTGTGTTTTACCTTACTTAATCTTCCTAGGTATCCAATGGCCAATCCTATTCCGTATGGTTATTTAAAAATAAATTTTCCATAATTTTGAAATTGAACTCTTATACCTTTCAAAATTAGGTTTTAGATTCTGAGCGGAACAATGAATACTGTATTGATTTTACAAAGATGCGTGTATTTTATGTAAATTATAGGTAGGTGTACATACACGATTTATATTTTAAAAATTGGATTTATTCTCAGTACTTATCAAAATTAAAAATAGCCAGGATAAACAACATCCCACCTCACATAATCCAAAATTCTAGCTATACCGCTGTACCAAAGAATATAAGTAGTGAAAGAAGATATCGAAAATAATAAGATATAAACTTAGTTTTTGTTTTTTTTAATGTGGTCACCTTAATGTGATTGAATATTGCTGGGTGGTATAGATTATAGGCTATAAAAGCTATACTCCGTTCACGTTATAGAATACCTTACTTGTATCGATTATTAGAAGTTATATTGTGATACTAGTGATGTAAGTTGAAACTTAAAATTACAAAATTAAGAAATACGACTAGTTATATTATAAAAACTTTACTAATAATTAAATTATTAGGAAAATAATAATTAATTATTTCTAGAGGACGCTATACGCAGCTCATGTGGTGTCTCCGTCTTTCAAATGTAAAACATAGAAAAACTGTTTTGCGCGGGTAAGAATCACTCAGACTGTAGTCCAAGCTAAGCAACCAGATTTTCACACTATAAAGAGGAGAACATATTTAACTGTGTAACGTTGATTTTATTTTTTCGATATCAGAACTAAAAAATAAGTTATTCAAGATCGAAAAACTCAAAAAT
Organism: Metopolophium dirhodum; assembly: GCF_019925205.1. Classification (NCBI taxonomy): domain Eukaryota; kingdom Metazoa; phylum Arthropoda; class Insecta; order Hemiptera; family Aphididae; genus Metopolophium; species Metopolophium dirhodum. The sequence continues at coordinate 127,339,756 of NC_083560.1, forward strand.
AATAAATTTTTTAACAATAAAAACTTTAATCGTATTTTAAGTATTATAGCCGTATAATAGACGTCATACGATTCAATCGATTCGCATACGTTATCGGTACTGCAAATTGTTAAGTGTGAATTTCTGGAGTTTTTTTCCGGTTTAATTACAATATATTATAGGTATATATAATCATGTTCTTAAATGGTTTTATGTACAGGCATAATAAGAAAAAAATGGAATCGCGTAAGTAACAAAATATAATAATATATAAGTGTATACCTAGGTAGTATGAACTATAGTCATAGTAAGACGTAAGTTACACACTACAAACATGAAACAAATATTTAAAAATTAAAACTCAATGAACAGTTAATTGAATTTTGATTTTTATTAGGCATAAATGCAGTTTAGCTATTTTTTTCCGGAAATCATTGTTCTTTTTTTAACCATTTAACAGTGTTGGGAAAGTTCCTTTTAAAAAGGAACTCGTTCCCGTTCCTCGTTCCTACTGTAAGAAAGGAACTCGTTCCCGTTCCTCTTTCCTGTCCCGAAAAAAGAACGCGTTCCCGTTCCTTTTTAAAAAGGAACGCGTTCCCGTTCCTTCATGTTCCTTTTTTTGCAATTTGAGTGGTGGTCAATGGTGTATTTTGCGAACAATTTTTAAGTCAGAAATAATCGAACCGAGAGAGTTAACCGATTATTTCTGACTTAAAAATTTTTCGCAAAAAACACCATTGACCACCACTGAAATCGGTTAACTCACTCCTTTCTAGGAGCACCGATTTTTAACAAAAATGATTTGTCTTAGATTTTTTTTTGTTATAATTCAAAAGTTGTATAGCGTAGACTTGAAACTTTATATATATACATTCATATTGCATAATTGCATAATATTATACATGTATATTACTATAGTAGTATAGTATACAGTGTATAGTGTGTACTATACACGATACACCACACATAGAGACATGCTATAGGTTATAGGCTTATAGCCCATAGGAGTATAGGACATAGTATGATACAACAATCTGTTTTTTTTTTTAATTCAATTTATTTGAAAAAATATTTTTATACTGACATTTTGTTTTGTTTGAGAAGAACTAATTTGGCGCGCGGAACCGGAAACGACCTGGAACACGACACGCAGTCGACCGACGGCGTCGCGGCTCAGTTTTGGCGCGGAAACACACTATATGCGCTTCATAAAATATACTGTGGCACTCAACGTGTTAAAATTTTTTCATTATTTGAGGAACGGAAATTTTCGTTCAAGTTCCTTCAAAATAGGAACTCGTTCCCGTTCCTCGTTCCTATATTTTAAATGGAACGCGTTCCGAGCTTCGTTCCTATAAAAGGAACGCGTTCCTTCCCAACACTGCCATTTAAGAACAATGGTGCAATCAGAATGTATCGGTTGAACTTGGATAGTTTCAAAGTATAACTTATATCCTTTAGGAGTTTGCTATTTTGCATATTTTATTTATAACTAAGGTTCGGGACTTTTTGCACTAAAAGTCATCGAAATATGCAGTCGAAATTGTCAAAATATGCTTAAATATATGCAGCTAAATTTTTGTATTATTTTTGAGAAAAGGATAAAACCTAATACCTACTTATAATTTTAGAAATACAAAACTCAAGCATGCAATTTTACGTTCACTTAAATAAAAAAAATGCAAAAAATGCACAAATATATTAAAAGTTGTTCAAACGATGGGCTTTTCCTAAATTATGACGATATATACAAAAATATTCAAACTTTATATTTAATTTCGCTATTTCATAAAACAAATTTATAATTTACGGACTACGACCACTACAAAAAAAATATGCAAATGCAAGAAGTCCTGAAACCTATTTTAACACTATAATTATTATTATTTATAAATATACCTAATCATTTATAATCATTATTTAATTTCACAATATTCCCACTCGTCAACCCTTCAGATCTTTTATTTTTTTGAAATTATTTTATTAATGATAAGTACGATAATATTATATCCATATAGGTAACTTCGGATTCCACCATTTTTGTTGAGATTAAAAAAAACACAAATTTACGAAAAAAAATTCAAAAATGTTATTCTTTTTTGTAGTCACTTTAAACTTGCAAACACGATTTGGGAGTTATGAATATTTTTTTACCATAATTTCCAAAGGAGATATTTTAACCGACTTTTTTTGAAAGCTCCATCATAAACATACATTCAAAAATATACATTTTCAAACAAAAAATAATTTATTAATAACTTATTTTTGAGTTTTTCGATCTTGAATAACTTATTTTTTAGTTCTGATATCGAAAAAATAAAATCAACGTTACACAGTTAAATATGTTCTCCTCTTTATAGTGTGAAAATCTGGTTGCTTAGCTTGGACTACAGTCTGAGTGATTCTTACCCGCGCAAAACAGTTTTTCTATGAACGTTCCCGTTCACCCGGTTGATACGCGTCACAGCGTGGATAATACGATTCTGTCAACGAACAAGACAAAAACGTAAGCTACTGGAACCTTTGTCGCGTGAGGAGTTAGACAATGCCATAATTTCACTCGTCATAACAACGCAAAAAAATAGTTTCTCAAATTTATTACAAACGCTGCAAGTCCCAGATGCCAAAGTTTCACCTCGATCGCTAGCTCAACTGTCACCGTTTGTTGACGTATGTGGTATACTTCGAGTTGGAGGTCGTATACGTCAATCGAACGCACCTGTAACTACACACCATCCATATAAGTTCCTATTCAATATATCCTATTATTTATCATTGTAATTATAATTATTTATTATTTACTATTTATATATAATCTTGTTTTATTATACTTGTGTATTATTATTTTCTATTTATTATATCTATGTATGTCCCGATATGAATCTACCTTATACCTATAATCTGTTATGTTATATCTTTTATTATTATAAAAATAAGTTTTCTTATATAAACTTGGCTCCGAAACCATCACCATAAGGAAGGAAGAGCCGTGTATACCTGCTCCAGTGTCTCGTTATCACCTTCAATGATTGAAAGTCATACTCGTCTTTCAATGGTGCGAGTATGTTGGACACAGATAACGTACATTACGTAATTATGCATATATTAATATAAACCACAATCATCGGCGAACCTACCGTCTGAATGTCTGATATCACTCCGCCGACGGGTCCCGTTCAAAGCGCACCGTGTCATAACGCCTTTTTTTTTACTATTGTAACGGCGTTATAATACACAATATAGATATTATAATCGTGTAAACTATACAGTTAAGAATATCTTTTACCAGCTACAACCAAGAACCATTTTGGCAATCTCAGATCGGAACACGGACCTCCATATCCAACGACATCCGATGGTTTCGTGAGTCGGCTGACAGCCACATACCAATTATTGTTAATTATTATTATTATTCCCATTATATTATTGTAACCTATTATTTATACATATTATTATTATTACTACTATTCGTCATACTCCCCCTATTGGTCGCGACCGCCCCACTATACATGTACTATTATTATATATTTTGCCCACAATACATAGTATTACATACCACAAAATCAGTTCAAAGTATTTTCTTGTGTTTTGGTACCCTATAATATCCGATATTAATTATATATAAGCAACGAAACGTCGATTAACTCCAGCGATCTGTGATCAACGGCTAGTCACGTTACAACGACCACTACAAAAAAAATATGCAAATGCAAGAAGTCCTGAAACCTTCTTTTAACACTATAATTATTATTATTTATAAATATACCTAATAATTTATAATCATTATTTAATTTCACAATATTCCCACTCGTCAACCCTTCAGATCTTTTATTTTTTTGAAATTATTTTATTAATGATAAGTACGATAATATTATATCCATATAGGTAACTTCGGATTCCACCATTTTTGTTGAGATTAAAAAAAACACAAATTTACGAAAAAAAATTCAAAAATGTTATATTTTTTTGTAGTCACTTTAAACTTGCAAACACGATTTGGGAGTTATGAATATTTTTTTACCATAATTTCCAAAGGAGATATTTTAACCGACTTTTTTTGAAAGCTCCATCATAAACATACATTCAAAAATACACATTTTCAAACAAAAAATTCACAAAAATCTCTTGAGCTAAACTGCATTCATCCCTAATCATTCACCATGTTTTATATTAATGACATTAATATTTTTTAGTTACTATAAATGTGCAAAATCTCAGGAGTTCTTTTGTGATGGAACTGCTAGGAAAAATGTTGATGATACATTTTCTGAATTAAAACCACATTCAAGAGCACACATTGCAAATAGAGACGATGAATCAAATCTGATTGTTTTATTTAGAGATGCATTGAAGGAACGATCTAAAAATGAAAACATCTCATTGAAACTGATTTATGATGATGAAGCACAAAGGTAATGCATATGGTACACTAGTACATGTATTGAATAATATCATTAAAAAATATTGTTTTTTATTAATAATTATTAAGATTCAATTTCTAAGTTACCCTACCTATTTTAGTATTTATATAGCTAAATTTTGAAGTGAAACTTCTTTATAGTTATATTTTTATAAAGTATCTTGTATGATTATATCTTGTATCATATACTTATACTATACATTTTTTAGTATCCTACTTGATCCTGCTAATATATATTAATGTATTTTAGACACAGAGTTGCTGCTGGTTTTTATCCCTGGTCAACTGCAGAAAATATAATGCGCTCAGTTAGGAGATCCTCCCTACCAGCTTTACCTCATTCGTTGCACGAGTTAGCTGTCAAATTTGATAATGGAGATTTATCCAGATATATGTGTTGCAACAGTTCCATATTTAGTGGATTAGTTAGAGATCCTGACGGTAATATTTATATTTAATATGAAATATTTTTACTGTCAAATTATACCTTGCAGAATTTAAAGTTTAGATGACAATAATGTCAAAATTTGATTCTTCAAAGATTCTGTTTTTTTATCTAAAATTCTGTAGGTAGTAGGTATCTGGATATACAATTTTAGTTTTATCTTTTATAATTACTATCTGTAAATACATTTTCTTAAAATTTACCAGGAATTTTTGTGATGATACCTATTTTATACTTTAAATTTGATAAATATATTATGAAACATTCAGAACCCATAATTTGTATCAGATCTTTATTAAGTTTAAGTTCTAGTTACAATAATTAATAAATCACAATACCTACATGACCAGTATGCCCATAATATGCTTATTTATTTCATTATAATAATATGTTGTATTTTATAATATTAATATATTTATGTATGCTAGGTAAATATTCATTTAAATTGTGTGATCAAATGTATAGAGACAAAAAGTATTATATCTGGATTACTAAGATAAAAAATGTATGTTTAGGTAAATACAGTGTTATATTAGCATGTACACGCTTAATTAATTTAGTTCTGTCACATGCCATAACTGAGGTCCACGCGGATGCCACATTTAAAATAGTACCGTTTAATATGGGCAGTCAACTGCTGAGTATTCATTTTATGATGGATAATTTAGTAAGTTGTATTTAATTTTATATAGAGTTAAATTTTAATAATTATTATTGATTTAATTATTATTATTTTTCTATAAAATAGGTATCTACCTAACAGAAAATGTTAATTATTAATTGTAGTTAAAACATGATATTTTATTTTTCAGTCGATACCAATAGCCTATGCACTAATGGAAACAAAATCCAGAAACTCATATCAATGCGTGATGGATTATATGAAGAACAATTTATTTCCTTACTTATCGCCATCATTGATAATGACTGATTTTGAACCAGCACTTAGAGATGCATTATCTTCTAGTATAGGTGTTGAAGGGACACGTGTCTTAGGGTGTTGGTTCCATCATAACCAGGTAAGTATATCTACTGTTGATTAGTACTTTAGTTGGAACATAAACCATTTTTGATTATTTTTCCAAAAAAGTATATATATAATTTAAGTTGTTATTTATAAACATTTACATTTTTTAGAAAAGAGTAAATATTTTTAATTTTGTAAATAAAATAATTTATTACTTATTATAAATAAGGTTTATTGTTAAATATGGCATTTTAGACATTTTTCTATGCATTAGCATAATTTTATATCTGACTGATACCCGGCACCCGCTTATGCTGTCTAGTCCTATATTAATGGGAAATATAGCAACATTGCACAAAATAAAAGTAATACTCTGGGTTGAAATTTGAGTTTCTATATCTATTGCCTGCTAAATTTGAATAAGACTATAAGAGACTATACAAATATAATATTTTTGAACAATACCTAAATCCTTTTTGATAAAATATGTTTTTTTCTGAAATAAAATTAATGGTGTTGTAAATTTTCCAGTTTTGAACTAATATCACTAATTTCTACATTAAAACAATAATATTCTACAAATACATATGCCATTTTCTCAAATATGGTCTATATTATACTCGTTAGATAGATGAAGACAGAAAATTAGGTTATCACTTCCTCTTAAAGTTTTATAACTATAACGAAACAAAATGTATAAGTTCAGTATAAATAGTTATAAGTAATATATTTATCACTTAGTATTTTTTAATTTTAATATAAATTTAATTACAGGCAGTATGGAAAAAAATGAAATCTTTGAATTATTTACCAACTGTTAATTCAAATCCATATGCTTTGAAGACTTTAAAAATTCTAACGTGTTTACCATTATTACCTAGTGCAGAAATTGAACAAGGTTTTCTACTCACTAAGGCATATGCTATCCACCACAACGTTCCATTAACTAATCTCTTTGAATATTACCAAAAGTATTACATCATAATAATTTTATTTACTATATAAATTTGTTTCAATTATTAAAATACACATTTTTTATTATGGTTAAACATTAAAGTTACTGGATAGGACGTATCGGAGTTAATGTTTTATCTGTGAATGGTGTCTAAGAAGGACAAATAATAACTTGGAGAGCTTTCATAACTTTTTGAGACACAAGTTCTCTATTGCACATCCGAATTTATGGGTCTTCCTTGGTAAGTGTTAAATTAATTTCCATTTTTTATCTGTGTAAAAACTAAAAACAACATCTTTTCAATATTAAAATCAATATATTTTATTTTATTTTTACTTTGGTCAATAAAATATAACTTTTTTCTTTTTTTATTGGTCTAAAGTATCGGCAACAATGGCCATTAGCAATAGAACTTTTTATTATTCACCAGATGAAATCCACACAATAGTAAATTCAATTAACATAGGTTTCAACTTTCAAGTTTGGATCTAAAATTAGAATGTACTTTTTAGTGTTTCAGTGGTGGTTTTATGCTATACCATAAGTTCTTGAATACATACCTAACTATTTTAAAATGTAATACTACCAATATTGGTATATGGGTAATAATAGATATAGGTAATATTATAATGTCCTAATGTCAACTGTCAAGTAAATACTATACTGTATAATGCAGTGTATTAGTGTATAATAAAATAATTCGCAAAGGTGTTGAACATTTAAATGACTACCTATTTAGTATTTAGATGCACCTCATACTTTTGGTGTGCCACTTCCCACATCACATTCTCATAGCAGGATTTAAAAATACTCTTGCACCTTCCAAAAAATCAACATTAATTAATAAACTTTAGCTTTTAGCTAGGTATAGTATCATTTATGATTACTTGTTATAAATGGTGTAAACTATAAAGTAAACAATTATTAGAGTCACTTTACAAATTATATAATATTATTTAACTATACAAATGTAGTAGGTAACTTAACTGTTCTGTGCGTTTAATTCAATATTCTTTATAGTTCTATGAGTGGGCAATTTGAAAATCATGTACATAATATTTATTAAATTTAAGTCTTAACCATAAATATTAAATACCTACCTACCTGTACCATTTATAATAATGAATTCAGTATCATTTTAAATTTGATGAAAAGTGTTTCATCAATGTTAAGCATGATTTAAGATAGTACTATTTTAAACCGTGATGTTAAGACAATCTTTGACTTTTTGCTAAACTGCATAATTTGATAATATGAAGCTATATACTATTATGTTTTATAACCATATAATATATATATATATATATATATATTATTAGGTATATTATGTTCGTATAACAAACACATATATTATAAAATATTATAATAATAAATTTGGTTAAATCATCAGGTCAAATATGTGAGTTGAGCCAAAAGTACCACACTACGGTTACTCAAATTTCTAACGGTCTGCAACCAACAAGGAATCTCAAAACTAAGTACCTTCTTAACTCAAGGTTGATAAAAAGGGCTGTTGAACATCATGAAGCAGGTCTATTAAGTGTATGGCAATTTCTAGTGAAATGTTCATATTCCTGTGCTGGCTATGAAAGAAGGCAAAGACATTGGGCACTAGGTATTGAACATGATCATGAGTCAAATGATGATGTTTTGGAAGATGACTTTGTTGAACCAGATCCAGAAGTATCACAAAATGCACCAGAAGTAGTACACAATCCAAGGAATTGTATGGTTTGTTTAACTACTACTCCTGGTGAAAATGTAGCTCAATATATAGTGTTGCCTTGTGGTCACGCCTGGGTGTGTGAAACATGCGTTTCAGTGTTGGATGGTCAATATCAAAGAACGTGCCCAGTCTGTTGAGGAGATGTACTTCGCTTTCAAAGAATGTTTTTATCATAACTTATTGTACACCTATTCTATTTGTTAATAATTCGTTATTTTGTATTAACATACCTATTAAAATTTAATATTTTATACAATTTTTGTGCATATTAAGTACTTAGTCACCTGCATCATGTACTTATAGTATAATATAGTTATATACTGAAATGTAGTTATTACTCTTTTATGTTTTTTTTAAACAATACCAAATATCAAAACTTGAAAAGAAATTCTGAGATTTAAATGAAATATTTTATTTTATATGTTAGTGTCCATAATTAATGAAAGGTTCTTTTGATGAAACCAAACTATTTATAATGAGGGTTGAGGGATGGCCAATATACTAGAACTTAATCTATAATTTTTAAATACAAGATTCTAAATACTAAATTATAAACCTACTTATCTAAGTTACAACCAGATTTGTAAAGAATACCTATAAAAAGTGTTTAAAAACTTTTACCCACTTAAGGTAGTAATTTATTTAAAAACGACCATGTAAAATAAAACAAAATATATTGTTGCACAAGTATTTGATGAAAATACAAAAGTTGTAATGTGATAAATAAGTTAATATTGATCAAGCGTTATCAAAATAAAATTCGTTAAAAAAAGGTGGATAAGTGGATGTCGCTCTGCTGTACAGTAGGCTACAAGTGGGTCACTGTAATGGATGGTGTTAAATTTGAATTCAATGATATAATATCATTGTATAAGAAAAAACGATTCTGAGCGAAAACGGTCAGTCAGCCTATGATATTACCAAGTATATTTGATGATATTATTGTGAATAAAGTAATTTATATATAACCTATTTACGTCGAGCCTTGTTTTAAATTTTCAATCCTTAGCCATAAAAGTTAAACATTTTATACATTTTTAACTACAAAATAATTAATAAATTATAAATTTGATAAATGTTGTCAAAATTTGAACTTTAAATGCTTATAAAAAAAAATTGTGCTTATGTATTTTTAATATTTTTCATCTGCTATTAGAACGATATATCAGGAGCCTTATATTCAATTTTCACGCTTTTTTACCCAACAAATAAAAATTTATTGATATTTATAGAAAAAAAAACTAAAAAAATTGAAAACTGACAATGTCTGTAAACAGCTCAAAAAGAATCAAAATATTTTCAACATATAATGGTGTATAGAAAATGCTACCTAATATAAACATTCAGTGAAATTTTCAAGTATCTACAGTCATTCGTTTTTCAATTACAATAAAATAAGAAAATTGTTACATGAGAAATCGAGTAAATATCAAATGTTGTAAAAATATAAATTTCAGACGCTCATAAAAATTTAATTTAAGTTTCTTCTACACATTTTTTTTTTTGATAAAAGTAGACAAACTTATGAGTAATCTTATATTAAATTTTCAAATCTTAGATTTAAAAAGAAAATTTTTTATGAATTCTCAACTCAAAATAATTTGCTATTTTTCGTGATTTTTCCGTATTTTGTCAAAATTTGAACTTTAAATGCTTATAAATAAAAACTGTGACTAAGGATTTTTAATTTTTTTCATCTGCCTTTGAAACAATAACCTAGGAGCCTTCTATTAAATTTTCAAGCTTTTTTACTCAACAGATAAAATTTTATTGATATTTATAGGAAAAAAAACTAAAAAAATTGAAAACTAACAATGGCCGTAAACAGCTCAAAAAGAGTTAAAATATTTTGTAAATTTTATGGTGTATAGAAAATGCTAATATAAACATTCAGTCAAAATTTCATGTCCTTACGGTCATTTGTTTTAGAGTTACACCAAAAACCAAAATCGATTTCCTCGAAAATAGATTTTGCGTCAAAATTCCCGTTTTTCCTTAATTTTTCTTTTGTTTTTCACGTCGCTTGTGAAAACTACTAGGAAATTTTTACTTTTGACAGGTGATGGCAGACACAAAAATAAAAAAAAAAACACACATCATTGTAAAATCAATACATTCATCGCTTCGCTCAGAATCTAAAATAGCTATTTTAAATACTATATTAAGTTTTAAGACAAAAATATTTGAAAAGTATTTAAAAAGTGTTCTACACCAAAAATCCTTTAAATAGGTCTTTTAGTACTTATCAACACTGGTTACAACTTACTAGATAAGATACAATACAAATTATGTCTATTGGCTAGTAGGTCCTAGGTATACATATTACCTTAGGTAATATAGTTACCTACTTAGCATTTTACTAATAGCTTAAGCACTTAATACTAATTAGATAGGTACTGAATAGTGAATAGGGTCTGCTATTTAGTTATTAGTTAAATAGATCCATGACAACAAAATATAAATACCTACACTTTATATTACAAAATGTCTAAAGTCATATGAAGTTATGTCTAGAATTGTGGTAATGTTTGTATTGGCGTTGAATATTCTGTGTCTTTAGTTAGTACGTAGGTACCTAACTTGTTATTATTAATTTTGAATTGATAATAAATATTATTTGATTTTCAAAGTATTTTTTTTTCAGTCGAACCTTCCCTGACATCTTCCTAATTAAACTTATGAATTTATTACGTACAAATCAAAACATTTCTAGACTAAAAAATGGTTGATTTGTTTATATTTATATTATAATATGGTTCAAAACTTCAAAATAATTATATTTATTTATGTGGTATATTTCAGATCTTAAACTAAATAGCTAGGTAGGTAGTTAATTAACCTAAAAAATGTATTTTCAATTTATGAAAAAGTCATGTTAGGAGGCACTCTTTGTGCCTTCCATTTAAGATGAAATTATATGTTCCCAACTGTCGATAATTTTGTTAATAATAAATCATTTGTAGGAGATGTAAAAAAAACCCGAAGTTAATTCGACCATTTTGTAATTAGAAATACCTATGTTGAGAATCATTGGTTTATGGTATTATAAATTCCGTAATTTTACTTTCCGCAAAATTACGGTCCGTGATGTTACGTTCCTGGATAATACAGTCCAGGGAATAACTATCCGTGATATTACATTCCGCATTTTTCTGGTTCCGTAATTATATGTTCCAAATTATTTTTTTCCGCATTTGTCAGGTTCCGTAAATTTACGTTCCGCGACATTATGGTTTGAACAACTTAATTCCGTTATTTTACGTTCCGCAGTATTACGGTCCGTAATTTTACTTTCCGTATTGTTTATCATTCCGGTCAATTATTTTCTGTAAAATTACGGCCTCCCGTTGCAACGCACACCGACGCCGGTTCGAACCCAGTCGTGGGTGGCATTTTTCTTCGGGCAAGTCACGGTGTCCGGAGAGAAGTGCCGCCATCCTCCGCCTGGGGGAATGGCGGATCTCTACGAGTGCCCACTAAAAAAATCTGCCAAACCAAAAACACACGTGTATACCAACCTACAATTCCTCCCCAACAAACAAAAACAAACAGCTAATGGCCATAGTTGCCGGGCTTATAATCAAGAAAAAAAAATATGTTTGAATTTGCATATTTAAAGATTTTAAGCATATTAAAATATATCATTATAATTTATTAATACTATGTTTATAAATCAACAAAAAACAAATTTTCAATAATTTAAAAAGTTTAAAAATAAAGAGCCGCCGCACACTTTCGCACTTTAATTGTACCGAGTATTAATTGTAAATATTTGTTATGATCGGCCCGATCTTATTCAATAATTTTTCAATAATAAGAGATATTTATTTTAAATACAAATAATAACATGATTTAATATTCATTGTATTTGATACATTTAATTTTTTTAAATTTAAAACTGGGTATAATGCTTCAAGATTTACAAAGGAAAAATATAGGTACACGAACACTTTATAATTAAAAAGGTGGGCAAGTGGGTGTCTATCTGCTGTACAGTATGACGTAGGTTACAAGTGGGTCACTGTAATGGATGATGTTAAATTTGAATTCAATGATATAATATCTCATTGTATAAGAAAAACGATTTAGAGCGAAGACGGTCATTCAGCCTATGATATTACTAAGTATATATTATTTGATGAAAATAAATTTGAAACAAATTGTTTCTATATTGAGAGATAAACAATAATATTGTACAATTATTTGAGATATTAGGTTAAACCCAAATCAAGGGTGGCAGCTGGCAGTAGCTGGGGGCATGGACCAACTTTCACACTGACCATTTTATACTTAAAAAAGGTGGGTAAGTGGATGTCGCTCTGCTGTACTGTAGGTTACAAGTGGGTCAGTGTGGATGGTGTTAAATTCGAATTCAATGATATAATATCATTGTACAAGAAAAACGATTCTGAGCGAAAACGATCTTTCAGTCTATAATATTAGTATATTACTAAGTATACTTGATGATATTATTGTGAATTAAGTAATTTATATATTTCCTTATTTACGTCGAACCTTGTTTTAAATTTTTAATCCTTAGCTATGAAAGTTGAACATTTTATACATTTTTAATTACTAAATAATTATTCAATTTTAAATTTGATACAATTTGTCAAAATTCAAACTTTAAATGCTTATAAAAAAATATTCTGCATATGTATTTTTAATATTTTTCAACTGCTATTAGAACAATATTAGGAGCCTTGTATTAAATGTTGACGCTTTTTACCCAACAAATACAATTTTTTTGAAATTTATAGAAAACAAACTAAAAAAAATGAAAATTGATAATGGCCGTAAACAGCTCATAAAGAGTCAATATATTTTCAAAATGTTATCGTGTATCAAAAATGAGAATATAAACATTCAGTGAAATTTTCTTCTATTTTTTTACTCAACAGATAAAATTTTATTGATATTTATAGAAAAAAAAAACTAAAAAAATTGAAAACTATTTTATGGTGTATAGAAAATGCTAATATAAACATTCAGTCAAAATTTCATGTCCTTACGATCATTTGTTTTAGAGTTACACCAAAAACCAAAATCGATTTTCTCGAAAACACATTTTGCGTAAAAATTCCCGTTTTTCCTTAATTTTTCTTTTGTTTTTCACGTCGCTTGTGAAAACTACTAGAAAATTTTTACTTTTGACCCCCCAAAGTACCAACTAGATTCACTTTCCTATCAGAAAAGTTACTATTAAAGAAAATCCAAGCACTTTTACTGTCCTAAAAGCTGATGACTAGGGCTCGGATTTATATGTATTTATTTAACCAAGATATGTATTTATACAACAAAAATATGTACATAAATATGTGGTAAAAAATGTATAATATGTATTATCAAAAAAAAAAAAATAATAATAATAATTAATAATAGAATGAAATGTAGTAAACTAATAAAAAAAAATATTTTTCTAACTATCTAATTATTTTGGTTACAATTAATAATGACATGCATTTTTAAATTTTCGAATTCGAAAGATCGTTACTTATGTCGTAAAATTGATTTATATCGACTGAAAGATCTCTCAACTTCGACTGATGTTATAGGACAATATTGCATGCAATGTTGACTATGTCTGAAGGAGAAAGTTCAACATCCAATGAAGCTTCAGACGAAATACCATTCAGAATACTTTTAATAGCTTTCATTTCTGCTAGACCGGAATTTTTTTGTAGTACATTTTTAACTTTAGCGTTTACAATATCGCCAATTGGTCCTTGAACTTTTTCAATTCTTTTTACCGCTTCCTCTACTACACTTAAACTTACTACTAAAATTAAGTCTCGAGTTTCTAATTTCGTAATGACATCAACCAAAAAATAATAATTAACAGAAATGTTTATTAATCCATTTTTTAAATCATTATTTTCTAAAAGAATTTCTGCTTTTTAATATACATTTAAGTAGTCGCATCGAGTTCGGCAACAACATTTTTGATTTCTTGGAAGTTTTGGCAATAATAATTAGCAGAATTTAACCAAGTGCCCCATCTAGTTACAATTGGTTGTGGAGGAAGGCTTAGATCTGGGTACATATTTTTAAATATTTCGACACGGCTAGGAGCTTTTAGAAATAGAAACATATATCGACAGTAGATTAGATTAAGTTTAAGAATTGGTATTATTTTGTTACTATTTTGTACTTTTGGAAACATGGGCAAGTCTGTATTAATAAATAATAAATCGTAAATGAAAAAATTGTCGAAATATGTAGGAAAAATGGAATTATTGAGAAATATGTAAAAACATGTACTTATGGCAAAATATGTAAAAATATGTAAAATCAAATATAGCTCATTTTATCAAAAATCTTGTGAAACGAATTTATCACTTGCCGAAATTAGTTTATCATGTCTCAGAGAAAATATGTATTTACATATAAATCCGAGCCCTAGTGATGACAGACACAAAAATAAAAAAAAAAATTTTAAAAAAATTTAAAAATTTAAAAAAAAACTAAAAAATAAACACACATCATTGTAAAATCAATACATTCATCGCTTCGCTCAGAATCTAAAATACATACATTATTGTAAAATCAATACATTCATAGCTCCGCTCAGAATTTAAAATTAAATTTGTTTTTTTTTTAATTAAGGAATGGAAAACGTACTTTTGCAAAATTGACAAAATCGATTTAGATATCGATTCTTGTGAAAAGAACGTCGATAAATCGATTGGTGTCGGCTGTATAGACCAAAACGTATTATTTCCCGGTCGAATACACTGTTCAAAACGGCTGGGTAATTAAAAACGAACATTTTCCATTATATTATTAAATTTTTACCTGAAAATCAAAGATACTGTAATATCCTACACTCCAATATTTTATTTTAATACACGATTTTGGAATTTAAAAGATCAACAAATGATAACTATTATAACTTTTTATAGAAGCGCATTTTCCAAATCCACCCAAGAGGTAATGCTATGGATTCGTTTCATTCTTTTTCTGCGTTGAAATGATCCCCAGTAGGCCTATAGAAAACAACGCTTCTCAGAAGTGATTTACTATGATAGTATGTACCTATCTTAACTATTAATGTTATTTTGTTTCATTTTAGGTACCTATATATTAAAAAATTAAATATATTTTGCTGTCCATTATACACATGTGGTTATTTGCATTAATTATGAATTCACTATACCTATTATTGTTGACTATTGCTCACCGACTAAGAGGAACTTAGTGTTGTAAAGTATTCAAGTTAAACTAGTGCTAAATTAGGTGTATGGTATTACTAATAAGCTTTTTAAATACTTACTATTGGTAGGTACTCACTTAATATTTGTATTGAACTACTCAAGACTATAATTATTAGTGTTATTGTTTTGTAATAATTGATCATGTCTTCACTTTTATTTTCTAAGTTTTTAATTAATGTTTTTCCTGGCACAAAAGACATTTAAAATCACTCTGTTCATAGTGTGCTTTTGTGTCTAATTTATCCTCATCAGGAATACAGTCAATCACCATCCAACCGTTGCAGTCTGTGCATTCAACCCATTCAACACCTTTTTTACCACAAATTATTCTATGACTCATACCAGTCCGGCCACAGTATAAGCAGATGTCTCTCATGAAATTAGAATTTTCCAACAAATATGTCTTGAGATACTGACTATGTTCCATAGGTTCGAAAAGCTAATTTAAACAATCTCCGTTCATCGATGTAATGGCATAATATAGTACGTACACTCCACAGTTGTACGAATCTTTTTGTAGCGGACCGTATTGTAATTTACGGGTACTTAAATTCAATTTTGGAAACCATTTATTTTCACAATACGAACAGTACAGTTTAAGTCTCCTAATCAACTTCTTGAAACGCCTTTTTTCATCGATCTGATGTCCCATTGGATCCAATATGTAACATTCTTTTTTACAAAAATCTACAAATGCTATTATCCAATGCGAACCTCCTACAATCCAAGGTAGAATGAGAAAACTATTTTCTTTTATAGAAACATTACCTTTATATTTTTGTTTTTAAATTATAGAATCAACCAAATCTGCTCTAAATATTTGAGTGTTTGACATTTGGCTATATTTCACAGAATAACTAGCCAATATAATAGATATCATGAAATTAGTTAGCCACATTTTTCAATTATCATAAGGTCTCTCCGACCGATAATCAGATAGTGTATCAAAATCTGAAAACAATATTTCAGTTGTAACCTGCAATGTTTTCTACGTGTTTATAATTGCTTAAAACATAATTTCTTTCGTCTTTAGTGTCATTGTTTCTGACTATTTTTCTATAAAAATTGACATATTTTTTTAGTCTGTTAGGGTAAGTATTATTTTTCAATTGTGTTTTATCAATAGGTGAACAGTAACTACCAAGCGTCGAAAATGTTTCTACGGTTTTTACAGCTCTTGGGGTGACCATATTATTTTCTGTTATTTAACTATTTTCATCACTGATCGTAGTTAAATCAAGTACTGTCTCTGTTTTCTCATGTATAGCTTTAATAGGGTTTAATATTTTCCAATAAGCTGCCTTGCTTAAAATAACCTATTTTTTTATTTTTTCTAGCTCTTCACTGTTTAGCGTCTTCATCGTCACTCAGATCTGTGACAGTATCGAATGATAACTAAGGGATAGGTAATAGTGTAAAGTAATAAATTATAGTTATGTGCTACTATTAACACTATTATGAAATTAACTTAAATATAACTCGTTTAGTTTATGTTAAATAAAAATTAATTCTTACACATTCCTAATTACATTCTAATATTTTGTTATTTTAGTTCTATAAACATAATAATATATTAGAATATCATACGATTACACAATTTTTAGGGGAGAGGGGCGTCCGTCAATAACTCAAAAAATTTAAGTAAATATAGTAAATAACTATTAATTTAGCAGTACATCATAATATTTAATAAAAAATACCTAACCATCTATAATATAACATATGAGATGGTGAGTTTTTTTGTCCACGAATCGTAGTTGCATGCATTTGCATGTTTCATTTGCAGGTTTCCCGTAAAAATATGTTAAAGCGACGTTCAAATAAATCCAATTCATAATTGTTATGAAACAATAATAATAAAAATATATTTGGTTTAGGCCTTTTCACTGTATACATATAATATTATGCGTTTTACCCAGTACTATGGAAACAATGTTATCGGCGTATAACACCCTCCGCCGAAAATAATCGTGGATACAATTGCAATGGGTAGACGAGTCGTGTGTGCGGGACAGGACGCTGGACTTAATATAAAAAATAATTAAATTACACTGTGGCACTGTGTATAGTACGACATGTCTCATGCTCATTACTAACAATTTTATTATTGTTCGAAAGCAATCGATTCTCATCATAGGAAAACTGTTATATTTTATCATTTTTGCTACTAATCAAATAAAACTGTTTTATTTAAAAAATTGTTCCATAATAATTGTTTCTTAAAATTATTTTTTCTTTTTCATAATTAATATTACAGTAGAACCTCGATTATCCGAACCTCCGTTATACGAACCCTCTATTATCCGAACTATAATTAGCGTATACGAACGTTCTGTTATCCGAACATGAAAACTTGTATCCGGCAGGTATTGATAATTATGTCAAAAAAATATAATAAATGTCATGTATTTAATTATGTATTTATTTATTTCTAATAATGTATGTATGTACCTAATGTATTTCTAATAATTTAATGTATTTCTGGTAATGTAATATGTAATGCAATTCTAATAAAATATTTATAATAATAATAAATATTTAATTATAAAAATAATAAATAATTAATACATAATATTATAAACATTTTTTATTTTATATTTCCAATATCCGAACTTTTGCGTATCCGAACTAGGTGCGGTCCCAATTAGTTCGGATAATCGAGGTTTTGCTGTATAATGATATGGACATACGTAACGGGATTGAAACTGGGCTACACTACTTACTTGTAAATACGGTACAAAAAACGAATCATTTGAAGTTTTTCGGGACGAGACATGATAAAAAGGCTATGGTGGTGGTCGTAGACCAGGACCGGCTCAAACAAAAATAGTGAACTATAGGCAAAATCAAATGTTGCCGCCCCTAACAATATAATATTATCAGTGTTTTGAAAATGCCACCCTCTAACTAAAGATAATTCAGTTTTTAAGTGAGTTATAGCGTGTATAATAAATGTAAATTAAAAATGCTCATAATTCACTTAAAAACTGAATCATCGTAAAAATAACTTCCAGCAAAACACAGATAATGTTCTTACCATCAAGTTTCATAATAGGTCAATTCACTCTAATTTTTAAGCTAACAACATAAAACTTGAAATTTGGTAAGTTACGCGTTTGTGAGACGGAAACAACACATTCGGGTGTAACGTCCTCTTAAGAAAAATAGCTTGTTGCCACAAATTTCCATGCTAAAATTATTAAAGAAAATGTTGATATTGATGATATTAAACATAATACAGGCTAATAAAAATCAAATAATTACCATATTATATTTAATTTATATTTGTATTTGTATTTTTTTTTTTATGATAGGCAATATAAAAGACGATGGTAAGACTTCGAATTTTAAGACCGAAGCCGGCAAGCATAGAAAGCTACTACTTATTATTATAAGTATTTTAACATATATAATGGTCTAATCATATTTATTAAAAATTCAGAATTGTACAAAGCTCAAATTATTTTATATACCCGTACATAAGTAATCATGCACGGTAATTTCGAAAAAAAAAATTATTTGCGCAAATTGTTGTGTATTTAATTTGTATGCTATAATATTAGGCAATAATTAAAAATGTAGAATAATATTATGATAGTTGAATGCAATTTATGACTATGCTTTATAATCTCAACAAAATTATCTTATATAAGTACCTATGCATAAATGTAATTTTTTTGGGAAAAATGTATCAAATAAGTACTGAAAAAATAAATAAAAGTAACATTAAAAATTATAAGATGGTCAAATTAATCCGTTCTCTAGTCATAAGTTATGACTCCTAAAAGTTTTTTTTCTTTGGAAATGGTATCCCTGACAATTGACAAAATATGGAATATGTACATTACATATTATATCTGGCTTTTTATACTATTAATACTAAAACGGGGAGTGGGGATGATCGTTTGGCAAAAAACACTAAGCTAGCCGCCACTCATCGATCTTTATTTACCATTCTACTGTCGTTGACATCGGTACACAATAGTATCACTACGTATCTACAACACGCACCATTGTACCAGACGACTTCATATTCTTTTTGTAAGTATTATACTTTAAAATTTTTTTTACAATTAATTCAATTTTTTTTCTTTTAAATTTATTGACGTTTGCGCTACATGTATCACAAAACAATATACCATTTTTTATTTTTATATTTAATACAAAAAATTAAACAATTTCAAATTAAATTTAAACTTTTTTTGAAAAAAACCAATTTTTAAATCTGGTTTTTGAAAACTTGATTCTAAAAGAATTTGTCCGAGTCAAGTGGTTTATTTTTATTGTTTTTTGAAATGTCAAAATTTTTTTAATTAACTCATTAATTTGGATGAAAAGTAATTACTTTACTATTTTAGATTTTAACAACTTACCAATTAATTGAAAATTTCTCATATAAATTTTTCAAAATAAAAAATAAAAATTTTCACTTTTAATTTACTTTACTTAATACATTTTGGGTTTTCAGCTAATAAAAATACAATTTTTTAAAATGTCTGCTTCTTTTTATCAAGGGGTACCTGTATTATTATATTTATAATATTAATTGATAGATGATTTTTAAAACTTAATGTAAAAATAATAACGTTAGTTTTCTTCTGTGTAGTGTTAAGATATAAGTAAATATACTGAAAATTGTGTACCATGACATTATACTCACTGTTGATACTGACATGGGCTAGGTAAATTTAAAAGACTTAAACATTGGTATATACTTATTTAACATTAAACAGTTGAATTATTGAATTATAATTTATAAATACACAAATGGTAATAATTTAAAACTACATATATGATATAAAATATTAGAACTATGCTTAAAATTAATAAATTTAATTATTGAATACACTTTACATTTTAGCCTTACTTAATTGATTATAATATATAAATAATAGACGAAAACCTCGTAAGTAGAAATTTTCATTTTTTTTTTATCTATTAATATCATATTATTTCTTGCTAATTTCATTAGATATCGTACAAAAACAAATGCTTGTATCTATATTATTGCGGCAATTTGTTGGAATATACTAGGTTGAGGTTAGGAACCATTTCGAGTAACAAGCCCAGATTGTCGTCAAGTAGATAATTATTTTATTTTGAATAAATCACAAAAAAGAAATGCTTTGCATTTTTACAGCAAGTGTTGATTTTTAAAATAAGTTTCGCCGCTTAATAAAAACCCATATTTATTTATGGGACGAGTCACACTACCCCGATTACGCCGCTGGTCGCCGCTCCAAACCGCGACATGTCGCGGTTTGTCCGTTTCGCCGCGTCCAATATTTCTAACCGCTTGTGATTAAAACGTATTGTTTTCAATGGTACGTACCACACTTGAGCGGTAAAGACGTGCGGTAGAAATACTTAATAATTTTTTTAATTTTTTTTTAAATAAAAAAAAAATGAGTGTATTTGATACAGAAATGTTTATTGTAAGTGTGGACAAACACGAGTGCCTGTGGAAAATAAGTTGCAAAGATTATGCTGACAAGCATGCCGAATTGAGGGCATGGAATGATATAGCATGTGATTTGTTTGAAGAATGGGAAAACTACGACGAGAATGAAAAAAGAATTAAAAGTAAGTACCTACATACTAGTTCTACATTTTTAAAATTAGTTAGACATTATTGAAGACACGGATTCTTACTTGTATTTTTGAAAAATCAAGTATTAATTACTAGTGTAATAAAACGTATATTATAATAAATGAAATTTAAACAGTACCTAGGTAGTTAATAACAAAATATTTTATATCTTTATGACAGATAATTAAATACATTATTTTACAATACGTTAATACAATATAAAAAAAAAATTTTAATACTGTAATTTTAAGTATAATAATTAAACTGATATTGTAATAACTTCAATAGTTTAGTAAAGTCTAGCGGGTCATTGTATTTGGTAGACAAGCAGGGGCTGGAAGATTTAATTGGTCTGAATAAAGTTTTTTTCCAAACGGAGAATCTTTGAAGAATGTAGAATCGCCTTCTCGACCATACGCCCCAACATCGATAGACACAAAACAATATTCCGAATCAACAACCGCCATTAGAAGAATAGAAAAATATTTTTTGTAGTTAAAAACATGGAACCACTATTTTTTGGGTTACTACAGCGAATGTGCTTTCCATCTACAGCCCCTACTAAATTTGGAAAATTCGTTTTGATATAAAATTTATTTGCTATATCTAACCACTGATTATTATTAGGTTCAGGCATTTCTTCTGGTTGCAAAATGGTCCTTAAAGCTTGACAGGTCTCTCGTATAATTGTGTTAATAGTACTCCTTCCCAACAGAAATTCAAACTGTAGTGCAACGAAATTTGTACCAATTGATAAATATCTATAACAACATTTTAAGTAATCCAGCAGCTGTTTTATAATATGAACAAATTTAAAAAAATAAGGATATTTATATAATAAACGGTACCCGGTTAATTGAATTAATATAATTTGTATATAATAAATATACTTTAAAAGTTTCAAGTACCCACGAATAATATTTTTAAATAATAACACAAAACTAAAATCGTTCTTCTTCGTTTAAATATCTAATTTTGTCCAAACTTGAACTTCTAATAACTATAAAAAAATTGTGTTTATTTTTTTTTTAGATTTTTGGTTACAGTAGGAATTACTTACGTGGAAACTTGTTTTAAATTTTCAATCCTTAGATATAAAAGTTGAACATTTTACAAATTTGAACTACAAAATAATAATTATATTTTAAATTTGATAAATTTTGTCAAAATTCAAACTTTAAATGCTTCTAAAAAAAATTTAGCCTATGTATTTTTAATATTTTTCAACTGCTATTGTAACAATATATCAGGAGCCTTGTATACAATTTTTACGCATTTTTACCCAACAAATAACATTTTATTGACGATTGTAGAAAAACCAACTAAAAAAAATAACTAATTTAAAAATTTAAAAATTTAAAAAAAAATACACACATCATTTTAAATCAATACATTCATCGCTCCGCTTAGAATCTAAAATTTAAAATTTAAAATGCCTCTAAACAGCTCAAAGCGAATCAAAATATTTTGAAAATTGCATCAAGTATGGGTGTAAATTTTAAGTATCTACAGTTATTCGTTTTTAAATTAAAACAAAATAAAAAAATCGCTACTTGAGAAATTGAGTAAATATGCAGTCGTAAAAATTTGAACTTCAAACGCACGTAAAAATTTAATTTGACTTTTCGGTAAACATTTTTTTTTTTTGATAAATGTAGAAAAACTTATGAGGAATCTTGTATTCAATTTTAAAATAAAAGATTTAAAAATAAAAATGTTATGAATTTCTAACTCAAAATGTGCACATATTCGTGATTTCTATGAATTTTGTCAACATTTTGTTTATAAAAAGTTATTGTAGATTTTTTTTAAAAATTATTTTAAATCTCACATGCCTTTAAATAGCTCTACATGAGTCAAAATATTTTGCAAGTCTTAAATACAAAGAAAAAAAAATTTAAAAAAAAACACAGGAAATTCAAATTGTTCCGCTCAGAACTTAAAATTATTTTAATGATATTTATTTGGCTTTGTTGCTGGAGGTCCTAATTTAATCTTGTATATTTTATAAATGTATATTTAATAAACAAATAAAACATATTATATTTATTTGTATAACACATTTTAATAACATATTAAATTAAATAATTTTTAATTATTGTTTACTGCAGCTGAAGATTTAAAAACAAAATGGAAAAACATAAGAGATAACTATACAAGGTCCATAAATGAGACGAGGAAAACAAAGAGTGGATGTTAAGCTAAATCAACAAAAACGTATGCATATGGAGATGTACTATCTTTTCTGATACCTGTGGTAAAAAAACGAAAGTGAGTAAAAATTTAAAATATATAATAAAAGAATAAAATTTTAAATATGTATGTATATTTAATAATCTAATATGTTCTACATTCAGTAGTATACACAAATTAAGGGGGATGGTCGGATTTCATATATTATTATTCATAATATGCAGGGTTGGACAAAATATTTGAAACAATATAGTAATATATTTTAAAACATAAATGTTTAAATAATGTGTTTTAGATTTTGAGATATATTCAAAGTATGTGAGCGTATCTATATAATATATGTATTAAGGAATAAAGAATAAAGAAGTAACATGAGAAAGACAAAATTCTGAGATTTTTAGATTCTGAGAGGAGCAATAAATGTATTGATTATACAATTATGTGTTTTTTTTAATTTTTTTAAATTTAAAAATGTTTTTTTATTTGTGTCTATGTACACAATAAGTAGTTAAAATAATTCTTTGATTTTCAACTACATTATCTTCTTTGATGGGGAAGTGAATCTAGTTGGTGCATTGGGATGGTCAAAATTTAAAATTCTCAGTAATTTTCAAAAGCGCCGAGAAAAACAAAAAAAATAACTAACCCTTTCACTACCGCATTATGTTTTAATTATATGTTTGTATTAATTTTTTTTCACCAATACTATAAATACACTTCTTAGATAGAAAAACGAGGAATTTTTACGAAAAATTGGTTTTTTTTACAAAATCGATTTTGGTTTTTGGTGTAACTCTAAAACAAATGATTGTAGATATGTGAAATTGTCAGTGGTTTTTTATACTAGCATTTTCTATACACGATAACATTTTAAAAAATATTTTTATTTGTTGTTTTTACTATATATTTTATATTCTAATTTTTTTTATAATTCAGGACAATCGGAAATATGGATAACCCAGAAAATATTAGCGTCTTTGACGAATCAAACAATGATATTTTGGAAGGAGAAAATTCCATGTCACAAGGGACTGTTCCGGCGTCTGATATATCTATTAGAAAAAAAAAGAAAGATCAAAATAATGTGGACTTTCAAAAAACTCTGGTCGAATTTATGAAAAATCCCCCTCTTAAGCCCCCCGAAGAATTCGATGCCGATAAAGCTTTTTTATTATCTTTTTTACCAAAACCTTAAAAAAATGATTGATACTCAAAAGTTGGATTTAAAACTTGAATTTATGAATGCAGTAAAACGAATTATTACAGCTCCTCCTTCCAATAATATTATCTACCCAAGTTATACTGACTATTCTAACCAACAAAAATTGACTAATAATCAAATTCATCATCCTTCAAATGCATTTCTTCCACATTTCCAAACAAGCTTCTCACCTTATTCATACCCATCTACTTTTCCAGCTGCT
Organism: Metopolophium dirhodum; assembly: GCF_019925205.1. Lineage (NCBI taxonomy): Eukaryota > Metazoa > Arthropoda > Insecta > Hemiptera > Aphididae > Metopolophium > Metopolophium dirhodum. The sequence goes on from NC_083560.1 coordinate 127,364,669, forward strand.
CTTAATAATCCTGTTACTTCAAATAATGAAGAGGATCGCATTTAATTTAATCTGATTATAACTATATTTTATTTTATTATTTTTAAAGGGTTTGTTTGAAATAAGTACTTTCATATTTCTTTAATATTTGTTATTTTAATAATAAGTTGTTATTTAATTTAATTATTATACTAAGAAAATGTATTGAATTCGGCTTAAATTAAAGATTTATCATGGTTTGATAAAACAAATATATTTTATTATTTATTATTTATTGCTAATTTGTCTAAACAAATTTTACCTGATTGTCAGAGTAAGCATTTCCTCAGCACATATTGGACTTCGAAATGTCGTTTCCTGTTTCGTGATGTAAGGTCAAATTTTCATCATAAGCTCATCAAATGAAGCAATCGACATACGGTAAAATGTAAAAAATTTATCAGAATTTAATCTAATTTTTTCATAAAAATTCAAAAATCTTCCAGTTTCTTCTCGGGTTTTATTTAATGGATGAATCCAGTACCGTCTATCTCTTTTCGGAGGGTTTAAGTAGCCAAAATAGTTGGCAACTTGTATGACTTTCATAACTTGCATATAATGATCATAATCCATGTTTTTTTGAAGTTTTTAATGAATAAATATTTATAATTTAAAACTTATTACTTTAATTCGAATGACTTTAACAATATGGTATAAGTAATACTTTTTAAGTATAGTACCTATATATAATATTATAATAAAAACTTAATTAAGTATTAAAATTATGAATATTTAGAAAACACAACTGATTTTTGTGGTATCTAATTCCCAAATGAACACAAACTTCAGCGGTTTTGCCGCGCTAGTGTAGTTTGTTTAAACCACGCGGCAAAATCTAACGCGGTTTCAACCGCGCGGCCAAACCGCTATAGTGTGACCAGACCCTAAGAGACATCGCAGACTACAGACTTTATATCGGCCGATAGTTTAGTCGGGTTGGGCTACTATCGCGCATACTGGGCCAACTAAACAGTTTGGTTGGTGGTGAGTACGCAAACTAGCTTGGCTAGTCGGCCGACTGCTCTGGAAAGATTTTTCTAGTTGTACTGAATTCTGCTGACGATAGTAGTCGATTTTTAGTATACCTTTCGTTTAAAAATGTTGTCAAGAAATGTTATTATTGCGTTAATACAAGGAAGACGGATTATGAAGAGAATGAAGAAGAGAAACAGAGAATATTGGGTGCATCCAATCTATAGTAGTAGATTATTGCATGGAAAATTTCATACATTGCATTCCAAATTATTGAATTTCCCAGAAAAGTTTTTTGGCTACTATCGTATGAGCATAACAAGCTTCAATGAACTCGTCAAATTAATTGGACCAGCAATAGCGAAGGAGAATACACAGTTAAGACTCTCTATACCTGTGGAAGAAAGATTGAGTGTTACGATACGGTAAGATAAACCACAAAAATTATTAATTCTCTTTTATTATTTTATTAAAGTTAAAACCGCAAAACTAAGTATATTGAAAAAAAATAAAATAATATATATATAATATTATTACAATGTTCATAAGTCATATATTTCCGTATCATCTGAAAAATTAGAAAAATGAGAACAAACTGTATCATTAGAATTTTCTGACGATGGAGTATTTTGAATATCTTGAAACGTAGGCAAACTGTGTGGTGTGGTAAAACTGGACGTATAATTTGAATGCTGAGATAGTTGTGGTGGTGGCATGATGTTACTCCCTGGATGATATACAGGATAAGACAACGGTCGCTGTAAGACATTGTAGCTACTTGTTGATTGAGAACTTGTCTCAAAACGCCTTGCTAGTGTTATTTGTTTAAAAATGTTAATACCAATTTTAGCATCGAGTTTTTCTTCTGCGTTTAATTTCTGGAGTGATGGGACAAGAGATAAAGCAAAATTTGTATCTTCATCAACCGGCTGATTTAATGCTTTTATTAATGCTTCGTCCAACTCGTCTGGCTTCGATACATTTATAGTCCTCTTTTTCCGATTAGGAATAGGTGTTGAAGTGGTAGGGCCAGTGTCGTTATTATCGTTGTCGTCTTCGTCTTCATGAGAATCATTTGGTTCCAGGTTACCTTCTGTTCACCGATTTTCCATACAAGGAAGTAAAAATAATAATTTTTCAAAATACACATATTTACGCCTCTTGGTTGCAGCTTGTCCTGATTTTGTGTTTTTTTGGGTGTTTAATTCTCTACGAAAACAAGTTCGTAAATTAGCCCATTTTTTTTGCACTTCATGACCTGAATAATAATAATGAAAATATAATTATAAGTACAATATATATTGACCAAAAAAATTACATTTGAAAATTTCATTGTGTGTATAAAATATAACAAATTAACCAAAATCGTTATTATTGGTTTTAATATGTAATTTAGTCTACAATTGAATATAAAATATCTGTAAAAAAAAACTGAATTTATTAATTTTATAAATTCTTTGGTTACAGTATGAACTATTTATGAGGGTCTTTGTTTTAAATTTTCAATCCTCAGTTATAAAAACTGAATAATTTATAATTTTTTAATTCTGATGATTGATAATAATGTTCGAGATACTTAGACAAATTTTGTCAAATTTTGAACTTAAAATTTAATGTGAATTTCTTGTAGACATTTTTTTTATAAAGGTAGACAAACTTATGAGGAATCTTGTATTACATTTTGAAAACTTAGATTTAAAAGTAAAAAAATTTTTATGAATTCCTAACACAAAATGATTTGCAAATTTTCGTCATTATATTACGTATTTTGTCAATATTTTAACTTATAACCAGGGTTCGGGACTTATAGCTCTAAAAAGCACTAAAATATGCGCTTATATATGACCCAATAAACTTAAAAATATGCACTAAAAAATTTAAAAATATGCACTAAAAAATTAAAAAAAAATTAAAAATCATTAACAAAAAAGATTTATTTGATATAATATGTATTAATAAATAGGTATATATAATATATTAATTTTTTATATTTAAAAAAATAAAAAAAATAAAAAAATTTGTAATTTAAATCTTAGTGCCTTTGTGATTGCATTGAACTATTAGATGTTTTCGAACATTTTCGAACTGAAAGGCTCTTCTATTTTCGGCTGGAATACACTTATATGCCGAAAATGAACGTTCCACGTCGACGGAAGTAATGGGAGCATACTCGAAAAATGAAAGATCATTACATGTTAGATCTTCTGCTATTGAACGAAGATCCATAGACTCTCCTCCGGTGATAATTTTACATATTTGTTTTAAACTATTTAAACCCTTGTTTTTTATTAATACTTGATCAAGTTTTTTTGACACCGCAATTCCATATGGTCCGTGTAAATTACATAATTTCGATTCAATATCCTCTATAAGTTTTAGCGAATCTGTTAATGGAACATATTGTGTCTGTAGTTGTTTTATAGCTACAGTTAACACTTCAAAATTGGATTTGATAAAAGCCAAGTTACATTGTAAGTTCGGTTGTGATATACATAGTTTTGCCTTTTGAATACTAACTGCATCATTTTCGTCTAATAAATGTATAATGCGAACAATCGTTTAAAAATTTTCGCAATAGTAAATTGCGGCATCCAACCATGTTCCCCAACGAGTTATTATGGGTTCTGGTGGCAATTTAATTCCAGGTGCTTCAGTTTTAAATAATAAAATTCTAGAATGGGCTTTTCTAAAAATTTTTTTTACATTTGATATTAAGTTATCTACCTCATCAAATTGTCCTCGAATTTCCTCGGCTACACGATGAATCCCGTGAGCAACACATGTAGTATGAACCATTCTTGTATAAAAACTTTTTAAAACAGATCCAGCTTTTACCATGTATGGTGCGGCGTCTGTTAAAAATAACAAAACATTGTCGTAATTGATACTTCCAGACCATAAGATTCCCATTGCCTTATCAAATAGTTGGCAAATTGTTGTATGATTAAGTTCTATCCAGTTGTTCCGAGTGTAGTAAAAGTATATTGCCAGTACTATCAGTCTTGAGAACTCCTACAACGACGTTTGCTATGAAACGTCCTTCGACATCACACGTCTCATCAATAGAGACCCAAATTTTATTTTCACCTATCTCAGTTTTAATATTCTCAATAGTTTTATTGTACACATCATCAATATATCCCTTACGCAGAGTGGATTCAAATGGTATATTTTTAGACACACAATAAATCGAACTCAAACTCACGATGACAAACAACGAACTAATAGGTAATTGTACTGGTGTACCGGTGCAGTTTATCGATCTCTCAATAAATTAGATTATTTTAATCACTTGCCGAGCGATACGAATGTAGCCTGTAGATAAGTACACACATCAGACGTTTTTCAATTAACCATAACTCAGATAACTACATGTTTTTCGATTTGTTGAGTAGGTATTTATAAATCAAGTGCACGTACTACATTTTTGTGACAGATAGCTACACAAATAGTATTACTACAAAACAAATTTTCGCAATTAATCGTTCAACATTTTAATTAATACATTTTGAACAATTATATTAACCACCAATCATTACAAATCGTCGAATAAGCAAAAAATATGCAAAAACCTTTAAAATATGCAAAAATATGTAAAATAAAATTTCATATTTTAATTCTCTGTACTACGCAAAACGTATTTGTAGATCACTCTGCTATGTTTTACATCACCTATGATGGATATGCAAATGCTATAAGTCCCGAACCCTGCTTATAACTTATATTTATAATGCTTTGATCAAAAAGTATTAGAAAGTATTTGAAATACAAAAAAGCTGGTAAGTAAGTGGATGTCGCTCTGCTGTACAGTAGTTAGTTATTGTAATGGAACTATTAAATTTGAATTCAATGATATAATAAATATTTAATTATAATTAATTCTTTCCAGATATTTGGCTACCGGAGCTAGTTTCAACTCGTTGTCTTTTGAGTATCTAATGGGAGCTTCTACAATACGAGATATAACTAAATCTACATGTGAGCAAATATGGAACATACTTCAACCGTTATTTATGGCAATCAAACAAGAAGATGACTGGATTAAAATTGCTGACCAATTTTATACTCGCACAAACTTTCCCAATATCATTGGAGCGATAGATGGCAAGCATATTAGGATGATACAACCAGAACATTCCGGAACATCATATTTTAATTACAAAAAATTCTTCTCTTGCGTTTTAATGGCTTGGGCAGATGCAGATTATAAATTTGTTTACATAGATGTTGGTTCTTATGGAACAGCTAGTGATTCAGAAATATTTAAAACATCTGAAATGGGAAAACGGCTTTCTGAAAACCAGCTTAATATTCCCTCCGGGAGGCATTTGCCAAATGATGATGACGGAAATGTCATTCCATTCTCTGTCGTTGGTGATGAAGTAACTGTGGGCGAACGCCGCGAGACTGTAGGTGAGTGGGCATAGTGACGCCACGCGACAGTGGGAATAAGTGTTGTGGGACGATAGTCGCCACATTACTCCCCCCCAACGAAACAAAAACGAACGTGTTTCTTTTGAGGTGCAGGTTGAACTACTTCGCTGGCTGCGTAGGTGTGGTCCGCGGGTGGGTTGTAGTTGAGGATGAAAGCAGGTTTCAGCCGATCCACTGAGATCCACGGCTGCCTCGAATGCATCTGAATCTTGAAAATCTTTTCCCGACGGTCCAGAACAGCGTAGGGTCCGTCATAACGAGGCTGGAGCGGAGGGCGTTTGGCGTTGACGCGTACGAAAACATGGCTGGAAGACGGCAGCTGACTAGGCATGAACACTGTTTGGGATCCGTGGTTCGTGCCGGGCGTTGGTTGAAGGGACTGCATTTGAGATCGGAGCGATCTGAGTAGTTCGGGGGGTTCCTTAATCGTGGGAGTAGCAGTATGAAAAAACTCATCGGGCAATCACATTGTTGTACCGTAAACCAGTTCCGCGGGCAAACAGCCAAGCTCCGGTTTGACCAAGTTGCGAAACGCGAGAAGAACGATGGGCAACCGTAGTGTCCACTGTGGAGAATCGTGAGCTGTGAGGGCGGCCTTCAATGGATGGTGAAGGGGTTCGACAATACCGTTGGCCTGCGCAGGCTTTATTGTAACGTGCAGTAGGACACTAATTGTGCATTAGGAAATATAAAATGTGCAGTTGGCTAAGTGAATATGTGCACTTGAGAAATACAACAAAAATTAGATTTCCAAAATTATTTAAATTTTGCATGATGTGTTATCTTATATTTATATTATTTTACTACGTAGTACGTAGTACATGAAATACTGAGAATTGAAATCAGTCACGCCCGATAACGAATGACGACTACGCGCTCGCTATCGACGTCGAATGTGTTAAAAATAGATATTGACAGCAGGCGCGTCCAATTTTCCCATAATATCACATTATCACCGATCGTTGCCGATTATCTACCACTTATCATTTTATTTCTTGAAACTGTACGTATGTATACCATACATGCTTTTATTTGTTTCATTTACTTTGCTTTATTCACGGGCTTGTCATCGTCGGATCGTCATCAAGGTAAAATTATTAATTAATATAAATAAATAGATACTCTTAATTCTTATATCAATGGCTTAGTACATACGTTTTGTTATAAGTTAATTTTTGTTGACGGCTCGTAATTATTTTCTACATATTTAATTTTTTTGTTTAGGTTATTCATATTTTATAATATAAATAATAAGTATGACATCGAATAGTTTGAATAATTGGTTAGTGAAACCGATAATGGCACCTTCCACGTCTTTAGATTCATCATATGCTTTATCAGAATCAATAACATCTCATAGCACTAACACAAAAACTTCTTCATCAGAAAGTCATGTAATAATCACAGAAACTACAACAACCACCACAACTTCTCGTGATTTTTCTTCATCGATTGAATCAACTCAAAATAGTTTTTCAAATCCCTCTATGATTATGACCGAAAAGCCTAAACTTTCCAAAACATTTGATCATATGCACAGAGGAGGTAAACATTTTGTTAGATGTATAATATGTCACAAATTCCCAGAATTTGTCAAAATGTATTCTAAAAAAACTCAAGTTCCAAAGATCTGTCAGGACTTAGGTGCCCAGTATAGAACTGTAACTATTGATGAACATCTTAAACAGGATTACCACAACGAATGCTTAAAAGCATTCAAAATAAGCAAAATGTCAGTACCTGAAGTTGCGAAATCAACTACATTTGGCCAAATGGTAATCAAATCGAAAGAAAAACTTGCCAATAGAATAGGATCTTTAATGATTCATGTATATGGTGATGTGAAAAAATTAACTTTAAGTGCTCATACTTATCCAATGAGAGTAATAACTGGTGAACTATCTTCATCATTCAAGTTTAATCATATTAATGAAGAAAACAATTTTGATACTTACGATTTTCAATACTTGACTCCTGCCACTCATAAAGTTTTATTAAAAACTATAGTTACAAGTTATAGGAAACAGTTTTCTTTGAAACTAATGAAAGATGTTTTGACTATATCATTGAGATGTGATGGTTCAGTGGATAGGTCTCAAATAGACAAAATATATGTATTAATAAAAGTTATTGACAAGACTGGAAAAGAAGACCAATTTTTTCTCGGGGCTGGAATGGTTTCTAAACGTGGAGCTCAAGGAATCTTAGACGCAATTGAAGTCGCATCTATTAACACAATTGGTCCCGAAGTGACTGATTATGTTTTTAAAAATATTTCATCGATCGTGACGGATGGAGCTTCTGTAAATACTGGCGAACGAGGAGGACTTTGGACATTATTTAAACAAAAATATAGATCATTGGATGAAAATAGTATTCCATTAATTACAATTTGGTGTGCTGCTCATAGATCCAACTAATACAAGTACTTCAGTTTCCGAAGTACAGCATTTAGTTTTAACATTAACAGGTTTATCTACATTTTTCCATACATCGGCTCTCCGATCAAGAGAACTTGAGAATATTGCCAAAGTAAACGATTGCAAGCTCTTAAGAATCCCAAAATTTTTCCAAGTACGCTGGACTGAATTTTCGTTTTCCCTTGTGAACTCTGTTCTTGTATCTTGGCATGCTCTTGTTCTATTTTTTCAAACCTCTAAAGAAAAAGAATCAAAAGGTTTTTTAAAATTTTTGACCAACATTGATAATTTGCGTTTATTATGCTTTTTAGCAGATATACTACTAATTTTCATTCGATACCAACAAAAAATACAAAGTGATTTTATAACTATTTTAGATTTGATGAAAGAGACAGAGTTTGTTGTTAAACGGCTTCGAACATTATGTACAAATAATTTACTTGGTGGATGGGTGAATTCGCTTGAATCTCAATTGAAAGAAAATAAATTAAAAGGTATTCAGTTAACTGGTGCTGATACCCTTAAGAAGAGGAGAACCCAACATCATTTATTTGTTACAGATTCACGAAATGTCACTTCTGTTTGTAATGAATTAGTGGAGAGTTTAGCCAATTTTTTATTAGAACGAATTGACATTAATGACGAATTAGTACAAGTTCTTAAGCCATTTATTAGTTTAGGCTCATTGACACAAGACCAATTAAAAAAAGTACATAAGTTAATTGGGAGGGATTTAGAAATTCAAGAAGTTAGTAACATTGAGAACCTACGAAAAATGTCTATGGCCTCTTTTGTTCAACATCTTTCTAAATCTGGATCATTTAACACCATACTAACTATTTTTTCTCAAGTTCTCGCTGCTAAACCTAATAGTGCAGATGTAGAGCGTCTCATCAGCACAAGTAACATTTTAAAATCTGCTGATAGACAAAATGTGCTCGTTGAGTCGGAGAACGAATATTTATTTGTTCATTTCAACATGCCACCTTTATCCTTATGGGACCCAAGAGATGCAGTTTTATCGTGGACAAATGAGACTAGTCGCCGAGTAAAAGAGACTCCTAAGGCACGCGAACAAAGTTGGTTCAAAGGAGTGTTCGCAGAAGCATCTCAAACTCAAGGTGTAAAAAGGGATTTACAAGATATTGAGAATAATACAGCAGAAAAGCATTCCAATAACAGATTATTTTAAAAAACAATTTTCATCCATAAATATATTTAAAAATATTATTATTATTATGTTTAATAACTATTGGTTTACTAAATAATTCATAATAAAATTAGTTTGACAATTTTTCGTGTAAAGTTTTTTTTATAGTTTAAATATAGTATTTAGTGTAGAGCCCCCACTTATTACTGTAACATATATTTTATTTGTGCAGTTGGAAAAAATCCTTACAATAAAGCCTGGGCCTGCGCATGATACGGCGAACTTCGAAGGTGTTTAATCCCGAAAGACGTCATCAGCTGGGTGAACAAGTCTGATTTAAATTGCCTCCCTTGGTTAGTGGTTATTAAATCAGGAACTCCGAACCTGGCAATCCACTATGTAACAAGAAGTTCGGCAACGGCGCATGCGGACATATTTTTATCGGCCAAGCCTCCGGTCAACGCACGTCAAAATATACTGGTGATCGCGTGACGGAGATAGCGGGCCGACCAGGTCAATATGAATATGCCTGAACCGGCGGTCTGGCGGCGCGAAAGGTGCGATTGGGTGCCCCAAGCTCTGATCTGTCGTGACATGCCTGGCCAACAATACCGGCTAGTTACCAATTTAACGGTTGCGTTGATACCTGGGTGAGCTTGATTGTGGAGCGCCGTGACAATGCTGCGCCGATGTATGGCTGGGACGCATGGTCGGGCTTTATCATGCGCGGTGTTCCATCTGCCGTGGTACCAAGCGACACGAGGAAGGGGTGGAACCATCCAGTAACTTTTGCAATTCTGAATCGTGCGCTTGATCTGCCGCGAACTGGCTCACATCAGGAACCGTAGCAATGTTGCATGCAACCTCCAATCTGGACAGCGCGTCCGGAACTACATTACAGGTCCCGTCAATGTGCTCAACAACATGCACGAACTGCGCCAAAAAACTTATATAGCGTGACTGTCGATCGCTATATTTGTCAGTCTTTGTCGTAAACATGTACAGCAAAGGGTTGTGGTCGGTACGGAGAGTAGTGATCCTGCCCTCGATAGTGTGAAAAAAATGCTTGACTGCTTGGTAGGCCACGAGTAGTTCCGGTCATAGGTGCTGTAGCGAGTTTGCGTGGGTAATAATTTGCGCGAGAAAAATCCCAACGGTTGCCAGATACTGTCCGAAAATTGTTCCAAAACCGCTCCCGTCGTCGTACAGGATGCGTCGGTACTTAATCTCAACGGTGTATCGTGTCTCGGATGTGTAAGCGTGACCGTGTCTGCAAGAGCTTGTTTGCACCTCTCGAACGCTTCGCGAGTGTCTTGGTTCCAAACTAGCGGGCCGTCCTTCTTTCGTACAGTAGACGCGAGCGCGTATAACGGGGCTTGTAATTGTGGGGCGTGCGGAATGAACCGGTGATAAAAGTTGACTGAACTTGACAACTTTTGTAGTCCCTTTTTGGTTGACGGTAGTGGCCACTTATGAATGTCGAACACCCGTTCTGGAAGTGGCTTGCATCCGTGTTGATTTACCAAGTGACCGAGAAAAGTGAGCTCCAAAACGCCGAACACGCACTTGCCCGGATTTATTGCAACACCGGCGCCATAGGCGCAAATAGGGTGGGGCTTGGGGGGGGGGCTAAGCCCCCCCCCCTGATTCTATCTAAGCCCCCCCAATATTTACTCTTATATTAAAATTTAATGTACCTATTAATAATCAAATGTTGTTTTCGATTACTAACTATGACTGTAAAAGTGTAGAATAAGGTCAATATAATTTTTTTTTTTACATTTTAATTATAGATTAATTGATTTATGAAACATTGGGAACATAAATATCGCGCAATATTTCGAAAACAGTCATGTGCATCATGACTTTATCGCACGGTTAACATGTCGCGCGTTAAAATGTGTTCCTAGACTTATAAATATACGAGTATATTATACGGGTTAGCTGGTAAACAGCTAGCGGGTTTTCCAGCGATTATCAAGCATATTGTCGACATAACGTCATAGCTTATTTTATTATTATTTATTAGTTCATGATTATTACTATTATTAGACATTAGTTATAAGTTTATTGCTGTCTTGTCAGTTGTTATTACTTATTGGCACATTTTCTCAACGTACCTAGTCTGTACCATAGAAAATTATGCTATAATATGTTTGTACGGACTGTACGCACTATTGTCTATTTCTATTAGTATTCAGTCTTCAGTGGACAGTTGACAGTTTGTCTAGTTTGTCAGTATAACACTATACTTATAGTATTTATATTAATATAACATTGTAACTATAATAGCCAGTGTCAGTGTTAATGTTAATTTTAAAAACGTTTGTTATAAACAAGTTACTTCATATTATAACATTAAAAACGATTTGAATCATGGATAAGAAATCAGTATTTAGCATTTTTAATATAAAAAAAAGTGTATCAAGTACTCCTACTGAAAAAGATATCAAAGAAGACAATGATGGTATTCTACAGTCATCGTCCAGAGTTGTAAGTACCTAGCATTCTTTAACATTTTTAATTTTTTTTTATTTAAATTAACATTTCACATTTTGAAAGGTTGATTCATTTGGATCTGGAAGCGTTACAACGTTACTAGAAGAAAATGCAAATCTACTATCAAACTCACAGACCTGCACAGATCCACAAATTAATAGTTTTCAGTCAAATACCAGGGTAAATGATTTAGGTGATATCGATTCAGGTCCTGCTAAACCTATATTAGAAGTAAGTTTTACAATTTAATTATATACCTAGTTATTATTATTTTGATGCTAAATTGTGCAGTACAATAATTAGATATTTTAGGCTGTATTTATTTGTATTTTTTATTTTATTTTAAAATATTAAAATAATAAATATAATAGTATATTACCTACCTATAAAATATACATTATAGTATTTCTAATATATTTATATCTTCTAACATAGAATTTGTAGCACAAGTTTTAAAACTAATGATTATTAAATAATAATCAATAATTTTATTCTTCTGTATAGAAATACCCCAGACACAATTTGGTTCACAAAAAAGAGGTTTTTCTCCTACAGTATATACTCGTTTTGATTGGATAGAGTATAGTGTGGTTGAGGACGCTATATTTTGCTATCCTTGTAGAATTTTTGGGTCTAGAACTGTAGCTAACATGGAATTTTCAACTAAAGGATTTAGAAATTGGAAAAAAGTAAGTGTTTTATGACTATTCTTAAACTATTTTGATACATATATACATATATATATATATATTCATTTTTGTAGATTATTTATTTATATAAACATACTAAATATTAATTTTGTAGATTTTTGGCTCTAGAGGAATAGGATTGAAATATACTAAATCAAAGTTGGAGTTACATTCTAGTTGTCAGTACCATTTGACCAGTATGACAAAGTGGCATGCACATATCCAATCTAAAACTACTGGTTCTGTTCATACATTAGTTACAAATGCACACCGTGATAAAATATTAGAAAATAGAGATTACATGCTAACATTAATTGATATCATATTATTTTTGGCACATCAAGGAGTAGCATTTAGAGGTCATATTGAAAATGAAACATCTTTGAATCAAGGTGAATTGGGCGATTTTAAAACCATATATTTTTTTTATTTATAAAAGTACCTAACTAATGTTAATTAATTACATACCTATTTATATTATTTATCATGTTTACTGTAGGTAACTTAAAAGAAGCATGCAAACTAATGGCAAAGTATAATCCAACTTTTGCTTTAAATTATGCTAAACCAACAAATCATACAAGTTGGTTAATACAAAATGAAATCATTGGGATATGCGCTAAACATGTAAGGAATACTATTGTTGAAGATATAATAAGTGCTGGAATGTATAGCGTTTCGTGTGATGAAGCTCGGTAATGTCTTAATATTATATTGTTTATTTACTTAACTAGTCTTAAGCTACATTTTGATAATTGTTTTATAAAAAAAAAATTCTAGATGCCACAAGGAAGAACAGTTAGCTGTGTGTGTTCGTTACCCAAAAAACCTTAAAGTAGAGGAACGATTTGTTGGATTTTTAGATGTATCTCAAAGTCAAAATGCTGACAGTTTAATTGGTGTTCTATTACAGTTTTTAAATTCTTTGAACTTGGACAAAATTAATATAATAGGTCAATCATATGACGGTGCTAGCGTGATGTCGGGTCATACTGGTGGAGTTCAGGCTAAGCTTAAAGAAATACATCCTCAAGCTATTTATGTACACTGTATGGCACACAAATTAAACCTTGTGGTCATTGATATGTGTAAACATTTAAAGGTGAGATCAAATATATTTATAAATGTAACAAATGTATGCATATTTATTTCAGTTATGGAGTATTAAATTCTGTGCTTTAATAAAAATTATATGACATCAAGTATTTTAAAATTTAATTTTAGGACGCACGGAATTTATTTAATGGCTTGGAAGCGTTGTATGTTCATTTTAGTCAACCTACGAAAAATAAAAAAATGACTGACATTCAAGAAAATCTAGGAGTTAAAAAAACAAAAATCCCACAGTTATCAGATACTCGATGGGTCTGCCGTTATAAGAGTTGTAACTCAGTCATCGCAAATTTTAAACCTATTCTATATATTCTTGATGAAGAAATATAATTACAAAAAGATAAAGATGTTGCCCAAGCAATAGGTCTTCAGTCTACAATAAAAAATGGGAAATTTGTGGTATATTTGTTTGTTCTTAATGATGTTTTAAAAATTATTAATATTCTAAGTACTCAATTGTAATCAAAGTCTACAACTCTTGGAAAATCTAGTTCATTAGTATGTGGTGTGATTGATACTCTGAAAAATAACCGTTCAGATGTATATTTTGATAATCTGTGGAATGATATTACTATATTTTGTGAAGAACATGATGTGTCATTGGATATTCCTTCACAAGGTGTGTTGTTATAATAATACCTATTAAAATAAAATAAATTTATGATTCAAATTATTGATATAATTTTAATTAATTCAGGTGGCTCTAAACGTCGTAGAAGGGAACCTACATATTTACAACAGTATGCTGTACTATCAACTACTTCGGCAGAAGAAGACCGTGTTAATGATGTACTAATGGGTACTTCAATAGTTAAAAATTATTGGAAAATGCATTGTTTTTATCCTATACTTGATACTATTATTGTCAATATGGAAAAACGGTTTTCACCAGAAAGTATGAAAATAGCCCAATCTGTAGACAACTTTTTAAAATTGAACTTTAATGAAAGTTTACAATTCATTAATCATTATAAGGTAATATGAGAATTATTAGAAGTATTTATTTTTATAAACACTAAATCTAATATTAATTTATAATGTTCTTATATTAATAAATTGTGCTAAACAATGTTATTGAATGTTCGAATCTACTTTTTATTTACCGTATACTTTTGAAAATTAATTTGTAAATAATAACTTTTAGGATTTATTCGGTGTTTCCAAAGATTCTTTAAGATCAGAAATGATGGTTATCAAAAATGTCTTGAAAGTTAATGTTGATTTGGAAGTTCTGCAAAATCACTTAAACTCATTGAATAGCAAACAAATCTTTCCAAATTATTATAAATTATTTAATGTAGCAATAACTTTGCCAATCGATTCCGCTACTTGTGAAAGGTCATTTTCCGCAATGAGGAGGTTGAAAACATGGATGCGATCAACGATGCTCCAAGAAAGATTTAGCAGTTTAGGGATAATTAATATTGAAAAAGATATCAATATTGATAGCGTCTCAGTTTTAAATGACTTTGCCAAATCCAACAGAAGAATAAATGTAATATTGTAACCAATTATCTAGTTAATAATAAATATAATATGTGCATTAATAAGTAATCATTTTATACTAGTAGCTAATAAAAAAAAAAAAATAGAAATGTTTTTATTTGGTGTAAAAGGGGGGGGGGGGGTGGGGAATTTTTGTTGAATATATTAAAGGGCTTGAGCCCCCGCCAATGTAACTCCCTATTTGCGCCTATGACCGGCGCGCTGCAAGCGTTGAAGCGTTTCACGCACGTTGGTCACATGTTCGTCGGCGGTGGCGGAAGCGATTAATACATTGCCGATGTAGGCAAATGCGAAATCCAAACCTTGGATAACGCCATTTATGAAGCGCGTACAAGGTCGAGTTTTAAAAAAAATAGTTCGACCCGCGAAGTTGGCGGCAAAATCGTGAATGTGAGGTAGCGGGTACCTGTCTGGTTTCGTGACCGCGTTGACGCGCCGATAATCGCCGCATGGGCGAAAAGTACCGTCCTTCTTGGCCACGAGCAGTAAGGGGCTGGCCCAAGGGCTGTCTGACGGCCGGCATATTATGCGTTTCTGGCACATGTATGCGAACTTATTTTTCGTGATGTTATACAGGTGTGGCGGCAGGCGGCGTGGACGTGCAAATAACGGTGGTCCGGTGGTGTCCAACGTGTGCTCCGTAGCGTGAGTGAACTTACTCGGGACTGGTGATTCGCGCGTAACTGCCGGGAACTCGGCGATAATGTTCGTCCAGCGCCGTGGGTGAACTATCGAAAAATGTCTGAACCTTGTACATTTGCGACGCTGATTTTGATAGCAGTGGACGAATCTTGGTCGACTAGACGGCGCTTGCGTACGTCAAGTAACAGACCGTAATACTTCATAAAATCGGCACCAATAATAGAACGGGAGACGTCCGCCATCTCGAACCGCCACGGGAAAGAACGTGCGAGGCCGATATTGAGACGTAGACCCGTATGTGCGGATCCGAGTGCCGTTAGCGGCTGTGAGGACCAAATCCGATGAGGCGCGATGACCGACGACAGGTGGGATAACCGAGATGTCGGCTCCGGAGTCAATCAAAAACTGTCGGCAGAAGCGTGTGTCGGTGACGAACACGCGACAGCTGTGGTTGACGGTGGACGTGGTTGCGACCGCGCTGTATTGATTATGATAGCTACATCATTTAGCGTTGTTTTGAGAGTGCGATTTTGAACGGCTTCGATTGCGTCTGTACCCGGAATTGTTACGGGGCTGCTGGGCGGTGAGTAAATTGGAGATTTGGGTGGTCAATGAGAGTATTGCAGCTTCCGTGGCGCGGAGACGTTCGTCCGAGCTGCTCGATTGTATTGCGAAAACATCGCGCGAGGCACTGGCCTCCAAAACGCGATCTGCGCGTTCGGCAACGTCGGTCAACGCTCCGTCGAGACCGGAGACTATGGCACGAATGTTTGACGGTAACTTCTGAAGCCAGAATTATTATTAATAAATATGAACGCCATAGTAATATTATTTTATTATGTTAAATGTGCTGTACGATGATCCATCACCATAACAACGTTTATAATAAAGTACACTAAACTACACTACCACTAAACTACTAAGTTTTTTTGTATTATAATATTATTTTAGGTGTAGTCACAATATTACTACTTAGGTACTGTAAAATAAATAAGAGTAGGTACATAGTTAATATAAATCAGTTACCTAGTAGGTATAGGTAACAGCTCTTAAATAATGCTTATAGTTCAGATGAGGATTATGGTAATTTTTAAGTTTTATATTATTATATTTAATATTATATTATTTGTATTAATGTGTAAAATTATCACACTTGATAGAATTTGAGGTTGAAAATATAGTTGAAGTCAGTAATAATATTGATGAATTTCCTATTATTGAAGGTACATAATTATTTAAAACTCTTTGATTTATAAACTAATTAACATAATATAATATTTATGCTTATATTATGTAAAATTATGATCCTTATTAGAATTTGAGACTGTAAAATATGTGGTTGAAGATAGTCAAGATATTGATGATTTTCCTACTGTTGAAGGTATATTATAATAATACATAAGGCTATTTTATTTACACACAGATTTATTATTTTTTTATTTAATATTTATTTAAACTTATATTATGTAAATTATGATATTTATTAGAATTTGAGGTTGAAATTAATGTATTTGAAACCAGTAATAATATTGATGCATTTCCTACTATTGAAGATACATAATTATTTAAAGCTCTTTGATTTATAAAATAATTAATATTATATAATATTTATGCTTATATTATGTAAAATTATGATCCTTTATTAGAATTTGAGGCTGTAAATGTGGTTGAAAATAGTCAAGATATTGATGATTTTCCTACGGTTGAAGGTAAACAATTTTGTTAGATAAAGTCTACAATATTGAAGATATTATTATTTATTAACTTAATAATAAAATGGTATTAATATAGAGATAGAAACTGGTAATTGTAGTTCAGAAGAAATTGTTGTGAATGCAAAACGGAAATTGAAATATGAAGTAGATGAACTTAGTTGGCAAAAAAACAAAAATAAAATATTGAGAATGAGAGGTCAATCATATAAAGGACTAAAAAAAAAATGATGAAGGCAAATTTCACTTTTCTGAATGTAAATCGGCAAGAAAAATAAGGCCAAGATGCAATTCTACTTTTTGTATAAAAAATTCTAAATCTAGAAAATTCTCTTTTATAAAAGATGAGGATAAAGAAAAACTATTTAAAACATTTTGGAATGACATGTCATGGAGCGAAAGGAGGACTTATGTATCAAATTTATGTACTATACAGCCCATCAAAGTTAACACAATTGGGAACAATGATTCTCGCCGAAAAGAAACTATAAAATATTTTTTAAAATAGAAAATGAAGTGTTTGCAAGTATGCAAAAAAATGTTTCTTTAGACACTAGATCTGAAAGAATGGTCTGTTAGAAATTGGATTTCAAATTCTTGCAATAGTAGTGGAATAACTATTAGCCCTGATCATCAAAAAAATATATCCAAAGTTGGGAGAAAACCTAATAAAAATAAAGGAATGATACAATTCTTTGAGAATTTGGCTAAATTGCCTTCCCATTATTGCAGATCAAACACTAATAAATTGTATTTAGAATCATTTTTTGAGTCAAAAGTATCCGCGTTTAAGGCTTATGTAGCTAGTTTACAAGATGATGAAACAGCAGTTAGCAAATCTGACTTTTATTCAGAATTTCAGAAAAGAAATCTAGCACTTTATTCTCCTAATAAAGACCTGTGTGATTTATGTGAGGGTTTTAAGTATGGATATACTACACAAGATTTTTATGATGTTCATAAAAAAAAAAAAAAAAAATGGATGCTAGAGATGCTAAAAATTTAGAAAAGCAATTTGCCATAAATAATCCTGACGAACATGTTTCCTTGACAATGGATGTGCAAGCTGTCAAATTAGCTCCTTTCATTCGAGCTTCGTCCATGTATTATAAGATCAAACGATGTGTTCACAATTATACAATTTTCAATCAGTCCACAGCAGATGTATGCTGCTATACACTGTCCAGCGAGAGAACGCGCCGATTCTGCGCATCCCCCGCGTCACCTCGCTATCAAAACCGGTTCCCACATGGCAGGGTGTTGCGTGGGGGAACCAGTTTTGGTCGGTGCGCAGCGCGTTCTCTCGCTGGACAGACTATATTTGTGGGACGAAACAAATGGAGGGTTGGAGTCGTCCATTTTTTCCTCATTGATAATCGACTATTTAAATAATATTATTGAAAAAACTCCTACCATAAGTAAAATATCGTTGTATAGTGATGGTTGCGGTTATAAAAACCACAATATAGCTGTACCAAATGCTTTATTAAAATTTTCAATTGATCATAAGGTTACAATCACACAGAATTTTCTAGAGAAAGGCCATACCCAAATGGAGGTAGACAGCGTCACGATAGAAATGCGCCTTAGAAAAAGGGAAATCCATCTACCAACTGATTATATTAATTTATGCAGAGATGCTAGAATTAAAACTCCATATAGAGTGAAATATCTAAATTTCAGTTGTTTTAATGATTATAAATCATTGAAATACTACACATTTATTAGACCAGGGCAGAGCAAAAGTGACCCTACAGTCATTGATATTAGGTGTCTCAAGTACACCCCAAACTATATAATACATTATAAAATAAATTATGAAGACCAATGGGCAATTTTACCTAATAAAAACAGAAAAAAAAAGATTTTGAGGTAAAGAGTTTGTATAAGGAGGAAATAAAAATTAAAGAAGAAAAATTTAAACACCTACAAGAACTAAAACAAGTATTTCCAAAACATACTTGGCAATTTTATGATAATTTACATTATATTAAAAGTAAAAAAAGTGATCTATTTTATGTTTTGTTTTTTTTGTCAGTTGACCATTTTAATTATTATTAAATTATTTTTATTATTAAATCAAGATGATTTATTTAATCTTATAATCTTATAATATATATATAATATATATAAATAAGTGTACATTTTGAATAAATTTTATAACTCAAGATCCACCAAACTGACTTCAATACACATGTCAGGACATAATAAGATTACTAAAACCTAAACTAAGTAGATTGTTCCTGTGAAGTTTGTACGCTGTGGGATAAGTGGTTCCGGAGTTATGGCGTCTTAAGTGCACACCTGGCGACATGGCTAAAAACAACAACAACATCTATACAGTTATTTTTATCTTTATATATAACCCATAGCAACCATTAAAAAACAAAAATTTTGATTGTGATCACTTCCCTTTTTAAATTAGCCTATGACACTCACAAATAATGTAGCTTTGTATTGGTGAAAGAATTTTCGAAATCGGAGTTTATCCCGAACATACAAACAAACGCTATCATTTTATATATTAGTATAGATAAAAATGAATCTCACACACGTGTTCCTCCCCCTACCGACAACACTAAAGTACAAAAAACCCAACCAGGCTAATAACCTCAGCTGTTGAAGCCTTACTCTTAAAAAAAAAAAAAAATGAATGTTTGTGTAGATTATACCTCTGGGAAAAAGATAGACTAATTTAAAAAGTGTTAAATTTGTTTTTTTTTTTATTCATCGGATTTTAGTACGGTTGCGTTAGGCTTTTGTATTAATTGATTATATTAATCCTCATTACGTCATTACGTATTGCCGTTTATCATTGTTGATAACAGTAGACAAGCATATTATAAAAAACGCGTTTGCGGCATTTTTAAAAAAATGTTTTTGAATAGTAAGTTTGTTTTTCTGTCTAAATAAGAAATCATTTAGTAAAGGTAGCTAATATATTCATGCTGATATATTCTATAATCCCTCTTAATGTTATGCACATCTTTTTTTTCAAACAAATGAATTCGTTTTAAGTCTCCTTGAATTGTTGATGCTCTTATATCTTCTAATACTCTGTTGACAGGAACACCCATTGCCTATTTTCCTAAAAATAAATCATTGCAATATTATACAGACTGGGTAATTAATATTTTAAATCATAAATCACTATTATATAGTCTATAATGTATGTAAGTATATTAAAACAAAAATTAAATAATAGTAAGTACCTGCAATCATACTTCTGTCTTCTGTAAACAATCTTTGTTTACCTATTTCCATATTATGCCACATATGTGTACTACAATATTGTACATTCACTTTTGAACTATTTACATGTACTTTAATACTTGATGGACATACTGAACCAGTTTTAACAGATCCACTGCTTTTGGAATTTTTACACCCCTTTATAGACAATAGACATACATTAATCATAAAAAGTAAAAACATTCATTAGGTTCTTCATTAGTTATTTTGCAAAATTTACAACGATACATATTAAATATTAATAATTATTACTAACTATTAGAAAAAAACTGCAACAACGAAGTGCAAACTGCAAACAAAATACTATTGATTATTGTATTATACTTATTATTTTTTTATTATTTTAAAAGTTGGTACTTTCTATTGTTTTAAATAGATAAACCAAAATTATATAAATTAATATAATATAATATAATTAATATAATTTTATAAATTATAAAATTATATTTTAAAAAAAACTTATTATTCAAATACATTTTTTTAAAAATGCCGCAAACGCGTTTTGTATAATATGCTTGTCTACTGTTATCAACGATGATAAACGGCAATACAGCGTAATGACGTCATGGACAGTGAGACATTTTTCCTGCTATGATCCATTCGTATATTTATAAGCAGAGGCTTCGCCACTAGCGCTGCGACGACAGTGGTTCGGGCAACAACATTTTCAAATTTCGCTCGAAACCACCTCTGCGACTGTTGAAACTGTCCCCGTCATGAGGTATCTGGTAATAATTTCCGGGATGGTAGCAGACCGTCGATGAAAATGTAAAAAATTCGAAGACTTACTTACGGGGACAAAATTCGGAAATTTCGAAGATTGAATGTGGATATTTATTTTTTTTTCGACGCCGTCTTCGGGATTGACATTGTCCCTATGGTACCCTCTGGGGAAAATTCCTAACCTCAATTTCGGGAATTTCAACGGATGACTCATTGACGGGGACAACGTCGTCGGGAAATAGAGAATTTAAGGGTGTACGGTGAAATTCGAATTGTCTAGGACGTCAGCGGACCGACGCCCGGATACTCGTGTTCGACGACCGGCGGCTCCTCAACTTTTCGTAACCACGATAACCCGCTTAATATTCGTCCTAACCGATATCCACCTCAGTCCGAACACCTTTCATTTTCTTTTTTCAATCGGATTTTAAAGTTTCAAAGCCGTTGGTCGAAAGCTCGTGAAGTTGACTTCCGCAAAAGATCGAAATTCTCACCGGGACACTGTTCGGGAATTTCGGGATCAAACCGTTTAAACGTATTATCTCCCGTCGCCGACTTCGGGGTTGACCTCGGGTGGTCCCCATCCGTCGGATTCCGTCGCCACACGAAAGTCAACCGCGAAGACAGCGTTGAGAACAATATAGCCGCATTCAATCCGCGAGTTCCCCGAATTTGTCCCCGATAGTCGGTCATCGACTCTGACGTTTTCAACGACAGTGGATCTCGATCTCGGGAATTTCGAGGGATGACTCACCAACGAGGATGACCTTGACCCAGAAGACCGCGGCGAAAAAAAATTCGACGGGGACTGTCCACGTCAGCGAGTGTTGAGAAATATTCCGTGTCCATGTCCCCGTCAGCAAGACTTGTGAAAAAAAAAATGCGTCGTTGTCCTGCTCACGGGTAGAAAACGTGTCCTCCACACGGGCCTCACTAACACAGTCGCAAAAATACACTGATATTAGAGGCCCGTGAGTGAGCCAACAGACTCAGTGCCTTGGCTGGGAATTGACCTCCGGTATAACCTGTTGAGGGTTATGATAACAAGATTAAGGTTTACATATTATATAGGAAAAATTAAGAAGATAAAACTGAAACTGAAAGTTCGTTCTACCCTCATTCCATTGTAGTGTTTCTATTACCTATTGTTAATGATTTTATATATTTTATATTTTAAGTTCTCTATCTGGTGTTGTTATGATAGCTATACAATTTTTTTTTTTTAATTTAATTTTTGTGTACAATATATTGTCATGTTGACATCATGAATTTTTTACATACAATTTTAAATTTCCTTTTACATATTTTTATCTCTTAACCAATTACATTTTAGGTATGCTTATCTAATTATACATTTTTCATAGTTAATTCGCTTACAGTGAAATTAGTTCATTAACATTTTTCTTACGATTACTTAGAAGTTAAATGAAGTTCATTCTTTTACATTTTTTTTAAAATATTATTTTACATTTATTTTTATGCTTATGCTGACTTAAATTAGGTTAAAATTTTTTCACACATTGTTTGTATTTACTTGCTTTAACATTTTGTTATACCTTATGGTAACTTAACTTAGGTTAATCATTTTACATTTTTATTTGTTTTTTCTTTTATTTGTTTTCATGCCTATTCTGACTTAAATTAAGTTAAAAAATTTTTTTTTTACACATTCTTTGTATTGACTTGCTTTAACATTTATTTTTCACTTATAGGTACTAACATAATTTAGGTTAGTTTTTTTTTATAATATATGATTGTTAGTTGTGTCGATCAACGTTTTCAACATGTTCGGTGCTTCAGCTTATATATAGTTTCACACTGGTCTTTAAAGCTATACCATTCCTCCAACTTTCCACTGAACTGGGGTAGGTTTATGGTTTATGGTAGTTTAATGTATTTGTTTAAGTCACGTACCTCTGTTGGATTCCTTTCAGATATCATATCGTTCTCAAACTGGTCAATGAGACTGTCTGATTCACTATCCTCCTCAATTTCTTGAGCTAATTCATCATGTGTGTTAACATATGTGTTAAACGCATTTTCTAATAGCTCAATTTTTGTAGTAATTTCATTAGTGTCGTATGTACTCAGCACATCAAATGTGTTTCACTTGTGCTTCTTCTCTATTCGTTTTCTTTTATTATTTAAAACGCAATGTAGTTTCTCCATGATGTACCATGGTTCGCACGTGCTTACAGCTAAGTTATGTAATGACAGTCCAAAAAACGAAACTTAGCGAACGCACTTTACCGAACGTACCTACATGTATGAAATGAAAAATAACCGATCGAAAAAAAAGAATAACTCAGTGGTTTTTCGTTCATCGTGTGTGGACTGTATATTTTATTAGAACAAAAATGTGGTTGTGCATATCAAGCAAAAAAAAACAAATTAACAAATGCAAATTAACAAACAAATTAATTTTTTTATGTATACTTTTATCAAATTGTTCAGAAACAGCAAAAACTGTGACGTGTATTAAAATTATACAATTATAAATTATTTTCACTTTATTTTTATTTTGTACTAATCATCTACTATGTATGTGTAAAATAATACAACATTTTGATTTTTTTATTGAGAAATTTGACTTACGAGTTTTCAATTGTATGTTAATAGATTTATGAGTTTTTAATTTTACTTAAATTAAACTTACGAGATTTTGGTGACATTTTAAATTATAATAAATAAGAACTTTAAGGGAATTTAAATAGGAAATTTTCTACAAATTAATTAAAATACATAATATTAAGTGCTGTTATATAATAAATATAATAACAGTATTAAATAAAAATAAAATATATCATTTAGATAAAAATATAAATTAATATATAAAACAACTAGCTGATCCTGCTGGCACTTCGTTGCCCGTTAAATGTACCAATTCTATATGACTCAAATTTTGTTCAATTCGTTATTTAATATTCGGTGTATGGTGTATGTTATTCAATATTTATCTTAATTTTTCTGTTGTCCGGAATAAAGTCCCACCCAGACAGACTTACGCGGCTAGGAGAGAAGTTTACCCAACCTAAGGCGACACGGCGAACGGTTTGTGAGGCGACCAATGGTGTAATAGTTGGAGTATTCCGGCATTGTACCGTTTGTCAAACCGTTCGTTGAGTTATCCCGTAATTAAAAAAAAAAAAACTTAAGTAATTTCTGACAGTGAATAATGAGGTATATGTGATCGCGTGGATGAAATCTATACAACGAAAGTTGGCTTGTTTCGGTTGGAAGTCTTCACTCAGCGTGATTGTAATTTTGTACTGCTTCTATTAGTTTATTAAGTTTTACTTTAGGTACCCGAGCCGAGCAGGGCCGTAGCAAGAACCAGTAGCGCCCCTGGCAGAAAACCAAATTTGCGCCCCCCCCCCACATTCAATTTTTTTTCAAGTACCATGATCATAATTAAAAAAAAAAAAAAAAAAAAACGTTCTGTCGATCGTAGCACACTAGCACATTTACATTATATTTATTTTATTATATAAATATTTTTATTATTATAAAAATTGCTCTATTATGTATTATAATTAAATAATATCACGAATCAAAAAATGGCTAGACACAACAAATACACCACTGCCTAAACTGCTCTCCCCTGTTCCCTACACATACCCTCCTTGGAAAATGAACCTAAACATCAACACCTCAATGATTCAAGAAATCCAAAACATAGAGCCGTCCGAAATCCCTAAACATTTTAATGACATTATACTTAAAAATTTTTGTAATCATAAAATTATATACACCGATGGATCAAAATCCAACGACAAAACAGGACTAGCTATAATTACAGATGAAGAAACCTTTAAGTTCTCTTCACTGAAGATTAATTATATTTTCACCATCGAGGCACTAGCGATCCTGAAAGCCATAGAACTAACTGAGCAAAATTGGAAAAATACAAAGTCATTCTTAATAGCCAGCGATTCCCTTAGTTCTATCTTAGCTATACAAAACCAAGAGACATCAAATGAAATCATAAAAAACATACAAGAAAGAGCCTCTTCTCTTGCCCCCCTTCGATAACCTTCATGTGGATTCCTGCCCACAAAAACATACCAGGAAATGAAAAAGCTGATGTAGCAGCTAAAGAAGCCTCGACCAACATCAATATCCCCAAAATAGACCTCTCGACTTATCAGGACACTGCCCGATACGCCTTAAAAAATAGCAAAAAGATTCACCAATGACTCTGGGACCAGGAACGTAACAACAAACTATATCAGATAAAACCTTTTCTGTCACCTAACCCGAACCCTCCCTCAAGTACGAGAAGACAACAAGTGATATGGACACGGATGAAAATTGGACACACAAACATCACACACGTCCACTTAATGAGAAGAGAACCGAGACCAAACTGCGAGTTCTGCAACAACACCCCGATTTCCACAGCACACCTACTCCTTGAATGCCCTAATTTAACAGAACAAAGAAAAATTTTTCCTCACCTAACATTAAGAGATATTTTAAGTATAGACAATTTTAACTATTTAATAAGGTTAGGTTAGGTCCTTAAAATAACCAATCTATTTAATAGAATCTAAATAGTTATATATTATTGTTACCTATACCATTATCACCACATATTTGTACTATACTGTATTTCCTATATTTAAATATTAAGATAATTGTAAATAACTTGTAAACATGTTTTTGTCCCCGGCTAATGACTTTAATGTTGAAGCCGTATCAATAAAAAAAAAAAAAAAAATTAAATAATAATAACAGACTAAAACAAAAATCCTATTATTTTATCAAATATAAAAATGTTTACCTTATGATTAAACTTTGATTATCATATTTATTTAACAATAACTTTTTAAAATTTAACTTTTCTTGCCTTTATTGCTGCAAAGTCATCTATAACATCATCAAATTATATTTGGTCAACCAAACTTTTTTCAATAGACAAAATTGCCATACTTTTTTTTTTTTTTTATTAGCTTTTAGTAAAATACTATTACAGCTCGACAGTTACAATATTATAATGACAAACTAATAATAATGAAAATTAATTATACAAAGTAATCTAATAGTAATAAGACGATTAGGGGGAAGGTAAAATTGAATTTAAATTATTTAAAATAGTTGTTAATGACTTAATTAATGGGAATAAAATATTTGAGATATCACTAATAATTTTGTTAAAAATAGGTGTTTCGACTGGTGTTTGTTGATTAGCTGTGGCATCGGCGTGTACTTGTTAGGCGATTTTGGTTCATCGTAGATCTTAAATAGTTTTTTATTATCTTCAGCTTACTGAAGCTTCTTTCACACGTGGCTGTGGTGACTGGAATAGTTAAAAATATTCTTAATGCCATTTCAAGATTAGGATAGAAATCTTGAAGTGTATAGTGATGTATACATTTTAGTAAATCTAGTTGTGTGGCAGACTGAAATGAACACATTAATTTAGATGCTTGAAATTTAAATTTTTCAATTTCTAAAAATAATTCAGGACCATCTATATCAGTGGTTCTCAACCTGGGGGGCGCGCCCCCCTAGGGAGGCGTGACAAAATTTCAGGGGGGGGCGTGAAAATGTTGAAAAAAAAAACACGAAAAATGAAAACGTTGCCGTTTTCTACGCCGTGCCTTGCAGGTGTGTTTTGTCGCCTCCACGGTCGATCAGTAGATATACATTATACGCGAAGTTATTGGTTCAGTTTTCTTCCACCTACCTCTGCGAGTCTGGCTTTTCGGCGCTTGCTTATATAAAATCGAAATATCGAGCACGATTGGACGTGGAGAGTGATTTGAGATGCGTATTATCACAGATGTCGCCAAACATAAAAAAATTGATTAAAAATAAACAGGGCCAACCCTCTCATTAATTGTATATTTAATAATAGTTAAAATTAATTTTAAATTAAAATAATATTTTTTTTTTGTGCAAATAAATTCATTTAATATTAAAAAAACGTCATTGAAGTTGTATTCATATTAATCCAATTACCAACATTAAAGTATAGTTGACATATAAATGTTATACATATATCAATATTATAATAGTGTGGGGGAGGCGTGAACATATAAAATAGTTTGAAAGGGGGCGTGGACCTCAAAAGGTTGAGAACCCATGATCTATATCATGTTCATACTTAAGCGCCAAATCATTTTAATTTCATCGGATGGCATAATCTTTAAACAATTTCCAGTTAAAAATTGGAATTCTGATTTAATTTCTGACATTTTTTCAAATCTCCACCTTAAACTTGTTAAAATTGAGTCTAATGATTGAAAACACTCGATTCTTAAGCTATTATCATCTGATACTGTTCCTTCATCGTCGGCCCCACATGTGTCCTTCCTTGGAATCTTACGTTTTCGCTTATCTTTAAATTCTGATGAAATATTTAGGCATTTTGCCGTACGTTTTGCTTCATCTAATGAATTATTAAATCCATTTTTTCTGATTTCTTCAATTGATCGAATTAGTCCATTTATAAGACTGCATGCAACATCTATTGTTTGATTCTTTGATTGTAATAAAATATTGACATGATCAATTTGACTCAAAACGTCATTCCAAAAATTTATCAAGCATATAAATTTTAAATTAATTTGACTAATTAAATTTTTAGTACCATCTCTCGTATCGTGGTTAAGAGTTATATCAGCGCTTAGAGTTTTTAATAATATAAAAATGCTTTCTATATTATTTTTAAGAGCTGAAACTGCTTGTTTTTTTGTTGACCAACGTGTATCACAGTGCGATTTTAAGGTAACATTTATTACACTCTTTAACTTTTCCCATCTTGATGTAGATCCAAAAAAATAAGTATATATTTTTTGGACTATTCCAAAAAATGTAGTGATGGTTGGAGATGTATCTGCTGCGTGTACGCCAACCAAATTCAGACTATGTGCAGCACACAGAACGAACACGGCCAATCTATTTTTTTGTAAAATATGAGCTTGCACACCATTATAAATGCCAGCCTTATTAGAACCATTATCGAAACCTTGGCCTCCACAATCATTAATATTTAATCCATCATCAAACAGTTTTTTTGTTATTTCACCAGCTAACCCAATACCCTTTTTTTCCTGTGTAGCTATAAAGTCAATAAAAGTCTCTTCAATTGTAACTTCTTTATCAATAATACGTACGTATCGAATTATTTCTGTTAACTGTTCTTTATGAGATACGTCGGGCGTACAATCAAAAAGTATAGAAAAGTATTTTGCTCTCTTAATTCTATCTAATGCTTCGTGTTTTACTTTTTTCCCTAAAAGTACAATTAATTCATTTTGTATTGTTGGAGAAAAATAACTAAGTTTATTTTTACATTAGGCAAATCTAAAATAGAATTAGAAGTAGAAATAGAAACTTCAGCCAAAGTATCATTGTAACTTGTAGTTGGTAAATTTATGTAATTGTTGATGTCCGTACCTGATTCATCAAACATGGGAAAATCATCGATATCGTTGAGATAGTTCTCTAGTTCAGAAGCACCACTTGGAGGACTTGAAGAGTGTGTACTGCTATCAGAATAGTTTAAAACAGTCACGGTGGAGGTATTTAATTTCATTTTTAATGATAATTCAGTCTCATCTTCAGTTTCAGAATCTTCTGAATCCAATGGAGGAAGAACAGATTTAAAAAGCCGCAAACTTCGTGACGAAATAATTTTTTTATTTCTATACATAGTTACCTAATAAAAATTAAATATTGATTTTATTATTTATTTATTCGCGTGGCTTGTATAATGATAAGTAGAAATGTTAATAAATAAAATAATAACATACTTTAGATAAATAATTTCGTAATAGTAAAACAGAAATACAAAAATAATAATTATTATTATAGGTCCTATTAATTAATATTTAATACGTTATTTCAGAATCTAAAGTTCTGTATCTTTTTATATACAACAATAAGAATGAGGCAACTAAGCATTGTATCTTATTGGATACAAAGTTATAGATGAGGCAGCTGAGTATTGTATCTTATTGGATACAACGCTATACATGTGGTAACTGAGCAATGTATCTTATTGGATACATAAAATATCAATCAAAAAAAAAACAATATTCGAGCATTATAACCTAACATTTTATTATATTCAAATGATAACGAGGATTACCTGAATAAATACTACTAGTTTCAGATTATTGCCGCATATATTCAATGACTTATAGCACTCTAAAGTCGCAGTAGATCACAAACAGATAATAACACTAATCCACGTGTGAGATGAATGATAACAGCGTAATCAATTTTAGCTATAATCAAACGATATAATTAAATATAAACTCTTTGGAATATTTAGAAAAATGTACAACAGTTTCATGGAGAAAATAAATATTGTTTTTAAAATCAAAATTGACTCAATTACGTGTATCTTTTAGAATACAGCGTCAAGTTAATAATTCCTATATAATACTTATTATTTTTATGATTAAAACTTAATTTCTTTTTTTCCTTTACCGTAACTTAACTTTTTGGATTTATTGATGACATAATATACCTTAACTTATAAGAAAACATACGATCAGTCGGAGACTGTGTTGTGACTGTTGAAGACGTAGTATTATATACTGTAATGAACCTTACTACTTTTTCCTTAATAGACAATTTACTTAATTATCCATCTAAGACATCGGTTGACCTGACGACTGATCTTCCTTGAAAAACTTATAACGTTCAGATATTTCATTCACTTCAGGAGTAAAATTACTTTTCAAAATTGCTATCAGCTCCTTGAAGGCTCGAACGTTTTCTTAACTGGATCACCCGGAAATATTAGTTTTTTCAATGTTGATTACGTTTCTTGACCGACAAACGTTAATAAAAACGCCACTTTTTTAACATTTTTAATCTCATTTAAAACAAAATATTGTTCTAAACGTTCCGTGTATTTACAAAAATCATCACCAGGCATATACGATTCTACTTGCCCTAACATTGTTACTTTAATCTGTAACTGCTTAACACTTTAACTTTAACTTATTCACCACACGCACGTGGTTTTCACCACTTTTCGCCAATGTTTTGTATTACTTGATACATCTAAGACATGTGTACGCTGGCGTTTCAGAATAAGAACTGACTTTTATTAAGAACAACATCATTATACAATATATCACATAATAACATTTGAGATTAGAACATAATATCATCTATAAACTATGATAATCACAACAGAAACTTTACAGGTAACAACCTATACAGATGAGCCAGTACATGCCCTCTGGAGGTTCTAAGTGGGTTGAAGCCAAGCAAGATGGACTTAACAACTTGGATAATACCTTTAAATATATAAAATAATTGAGTTATACTTAAGTTAACTTTTCAAATTTGTAATATTCAAAATAAATGTATTAAGATTAATAAAAATAACAGATGTTAACTAAAATTAATTATAAGTTATAATAAGTTATTTATAAGGTTTTTAATAATATTATGTTACGCAAATATACTGACCTTAATGTTTCAGCTAGTATTGAGTAGTATTTCGAATTAAGTATTAAGTATTAGAATACCTTCTAAGAATTCAGAGAACATTAAAATACTTTTCCCAAAAGTTTTCTGTATAACTATTTAGAATATTTTTTAAAAATATTTTATAATTTTATTCATATAAAAAAATACTTTTTATTTACAATAATAATTGTTTGTTTTGTTTTTGTCAACATTTTCACAATATTATAAACATTTAAAAATTTTAAATAAAGTATTAACAACTTAAATTAAATTTGTTTTTTTTTTTTTTATTAATTTTTACCGGCATCAACTGCAAGGTTATTAGCCTGCGCTACAATTTTTAAATTACATAAAGTACTTATTACTATTATATTTGTACATTTTAAATGAGATGACGCGTTCAGTTTAATTTATGAATTTGATTATATTTTTGGACATCTCGGGAGTGGGTGAAAGTATCTCGGGTCGGCTATGGAAAATCTAAGTTTGGTTGACTAAAAACACTGTATATTAAAAATTATATACCCAACAATATGGGCGCCCTGACGAAACCCGTCGGAGGGATGTGACCGCGTCGTAAAAAGGCGTGAAGGAGCCGCCCTCGCGACATATGGCTAAAGGTGTAAAAACCTCGGAGGGAATGGTCTTATACTCCCCGTCACACAGTGGTTAGTAATACCTAACAATATATAAGCATTTTATTATTAGTTCTCGTCCGAAATGTACATAAGATTTTAATATTTTTAATACAAAACGTGTGATCAATGGACCATTAATGGAAAATTATAAACGTATATTTCAGATTAAATGGCTTGAACTTTTAAACGGTCAGTTTAGTATTAAGGCGCCTGGTGCTAATGTGTAATTTTATCCACAAAAATACAGTACTGGAATAATGATCTTGTTCTTTAAAATCAACTGAATAATTATTTTAAAAATCGTCAACGTAGACTCACTTTACAACCATCTGGAATTTCAAATATTATATTCTAGATGGATTCAAAGCGAGTCTACGTTGACGATTTATTTTTAATTTCTGCAATTGTTTTTCTTAGTTCTAATACGTATACTATATATAATATAAACTATTTTAATAAGTAACAAATATACAGGGTTTTCCAATTAACTAAAACACTCGTTCTTTCAGAAAATAAATGTTTTTGAAAAAAATGTATTTACATAATATTAACTTGTTACAAAACAATATTTTTTACCATAAGCCATTTTAGGTTTTTTAACCTTTTGAATTAAACATACATTTTGAATTAAATGAGCATAATATTATTTGTAGTCTTTCCACATTAATTTGTTGAAGTTTTAAATACTTATAACTAGAGCGCGGATTTGTATGTATTAATAACCTACTCTAAGGGCACTAAAATATCTTAAAAATGCATAAATATTTTTTTTTTTTTTATAGCATTATAGGCCATTTAGGCCCTTTGCTGCCAATATCAAATTCTTCCACTCTTCTCTATTATATGCATGCATTAGGTCTCCATGCCAATCTGGTCTTAACTCCTGGATATCTCTTTTGACTGCATCTATCCAACGCTGCTTCGGTCTGCCGCGAGGTCTTTTCCTGTTTAAGTTGTTTACAATTACCTTCTTGACAATACTATTATCCGCTCTCCAAACGTGACCAGCCCACTCCATTCTAGTGCCTTTTGCAAATTGTACTATATTTCCTTTTCCATATAATTGTTGTATTTGTTCGTTTGACCTTCTCTCCCACACTTGGGTATCAGGATTATATACGGGACCATAGATTTTTCTTAACACCTTCCTTTCAAATATCTTAAGTTTATTCTCATCTCCTGCTGTTGTAGCCCAAGTACAGCATGCATAAGTCACAACTGGTCTGAGGTACGTAGTATATAGCAGGGCTTGAAATCGAAATAAAATTTTTTGATTTTAATTTCAATTTTGCTTATCGATTTTAGTTCTTTTTGATTTAAATTTAAAAATAATTTATCGATTTTAGTTTTTTTCGATTTCAATTTAAAAATAATATATCAATTTTAGTATTTTTTTATTTTGATTTAAAAATAATATATCGATTTCATTATATTATGATTTTGATTTTAAATATAATTTTCTTTTTTTCAATTTTAGATTACATTTTAAAATTTAAATATCAAATTTATACTATTATTATTTCAATGTCACTGAAATATTTTCAATTTATGAACTTTAACTATACATTTTTGATTATTCTTTATTACTTTTACATTTCAATCAATGTGAAATTTAGATTAGATTTTAGATTCTGATATTGATTAACTTTATCAATTAAATTTCTGTCGCAACCAGGCCCGTATTTAAGGGAGGGCTCGGAGGAGCAATTGCCCCTGGCGGCAGTATAAAAATTAGGTTTAGGGGCGGCAAAATATTGAAATGGTCAAAAATGTAAAATGAAGGTTAGCCCCTGGCGGCAATATTTGTTAATACGGGACTGGTCGCAACCATTTAAAATTTAAATAATAATGCCCAAGATCTAACGTTTACCTAGTGTTTAGACTTTTTTAATAACAAAACACTTAAGAGCCACCAAAATTAAAGATATTACCCAATAGATTGTTATGCTTTTTCAATTTTACCTTCAATCTTACATACGGACTCATTTTTGTCAATATTATAAGAAAAAAATAATTTTTTCACGGGATTAGTTTGAGGTCTACCCATTTAAAATTATATAATATGACAATTTTACAACGTGATAACTAATAACCGGGCATGAGCGGCATACACGGCAAGCTTCAGCAAACTGAACTGTCAAATCGACAAAATGTAATGATTGAGATTGACGACGCGTAGCAAATTAAATTATTAAAACTATTTTAGTATTTTAGGTTATTGGTTTAAACTTAACAACATACGCGCCACGCACTAAGATATTATTATCTTACCTCCATAATACAAAATATCTATATACGGAATAAATAATGTACGATAATGGACAAATTATTTTTCCAAGCATTTTACTTAATAATAAGTTAAATGTGTGTATGGAAATAAAACTTGCAATAACAACAACTATCGCCTGTCGAACGCTGATTCCTTTTATCCTATAATATGTAGGTACACTATATTGTAAAGATTCTATTTTAACTTTCAAGAAAACAAAATATTAGACACAAGTTATTAATTATTACTAGTAATTAGTTATTACTATTGTGCATAATACGCAATATGGTCATTATGTAAGTATATAATAGTCAATGCTATAACTTATAACCCAATATATCAATGCGTGTGCCTATTAACAATATAAAATATAAATAGACCTGATGGCTGTATGCCTGTATACTTTTTAATTTTAAATTAAATGTTTTTTGTAATTTCTTTAAAATCGATATTATTATGATATGATTTCGATATTGATATAAATTATCGATTTCAACTTTTTTCAAATTTAATATAAATTTTGGAAATCATTAACCAGCATTAATGATTTCGATATTACTTTTGATTTTTTAAAAAATTTTTAACGATTTTTATCGATATTTAAAATCGATTTCAAGCCCTGGTATATAGCTTCACTTTATTTTTCCTAGATAATAATTTTGACTTAAACAGATGTGACATAGCAAAGTAACATCCATTCCCAGCTTTTAAACGGAGTTTTATTTCATTATGCATACAGTTTCTATTATGTATGTTGACTCCGAGATATTTGAAGTCATGTACTTGTTGAAATGATATCCCATCGACTTCCAAGTCTGAATCATCTTCATTATCTTGTGCTTCTCTTGTCATAAACATATATTTGGTCTTCTCCTGGTTTATAGACAGCCCTATATGTTTGCATACTTTCATTAGATCTGACATACTGTTTACGGTATCTTGCTTCGTATCACCTAAAATTATTATATCATCCGCATATGCTAGTAGGGTATGGTTCTCATTTAATTCCATTATCTGTCGTCGTGGCATTCTCCTTAACACACTTTCTAACGCTAAGTTAAATAATACAGGTGATAGTGCATCACCCTGTCTTAGTCTTTTACCAACTTCAAAAGGGTCTGATAGCTCTCCTTGTACCCGAACCACACATTTTGTGTTACTGTTAAAAAAAAAAAAAAATGCATAAATATATTAATATTAATACATTTTATGCACTAAATTGTTCAAATATCCTTTTATTTT
This sequence comes from Metopolophium dirhodum, assembly GCF_019925205.1. NCBI lineage: Eukaryota > Metazoa > Arthropoda > Insecta > Hemiptera > Aphididae > Metopolophium > Metopolophium dirhodum. The sequence continues at coordinate 127,399,386 of NC_083560.1, forward strand.
CTGAAAAATAATTGATAAAATGTCTTTGAAATATCTGTATTTTGTAAGTAGTTTATATTATAACATTAAAAACGTATCACTAAATTTTCTAGTGATAAGTTCTTTAATCCTATCCATAGATTGTGTTTATTCTTATTCTGCACACATCGCCAAATTTTAAAGCTGTAAGTCTTTTCTTTCGCTCACTAAACCATTTTTAACTGTGGTTTTGTTCTCGTCAAATATTCTAGTTGGTCTTTGTCTACTTTATAAAATTTTTCGAGAAATATTTCTTTTTTTATTATTAGTTCTTCGTCTTCTATTACATCAAGCAATGGCTCGGCTAACCCATAATTTATTATTGTCAGCAGCACTCGACGAAAATTTCATTTTTGGTCGCTTTATGCCTGATGAGAATAATCTCGTCCTTCTGTTAAAAGTATTATCTCTTATTACTTATATATTTTTTGGCAAATTTCCCCGTAGTAAATAAATATTCATTGTTATATTAAAAACTATTAAAAAAAAATAGTTTTCACAACATCGCTCTTTGCAAATTATTAAATGCCTAATAACCTAACCTTTCTATGTCTCTAACTACACTTTTCATTTAGACCTTAAAATGCCTTCAGTTTCAGAAGAAGCTAAAGCATATTATAAACGCTTCCATTTTCACATTTAAATTCATCCCAATCCTCTTGTCAGATATCTTGCTAATCCTACAATCCCTGGCAACCCTCCGAGACGGTTAAAACCATGAACTAAGATAGTATGGACTGGTGGCGACATGATGGGCGGGCGGTAGTGGTGCGGTCGTGTTTTAAAACGAAGTTTCCTTAGAGAGGGAAATCTTGCAACCGAAGCGATCGTAGTGTTATTTTCATGAACTGCCAAGTATCAACTATTCAACTGTGTTCCGTTCGTTCGCTGGTCGGCGGGCGCGCGCTGCGCTATGGACGTGCAGTGGGTTGTATTCTTCTTTGTTATCTATTATTTTTACTTATATTCCCTCGTATATTCGTAAATAATAATATAAATATTAAATTGTGTTTATTATTTATTATTAGTATTAGTTCATTCTAAATGCTTATACCTATACGGCTATAATACAATATACTGTAACGGGTCAAAACAAGTGGCTTTTCATAATAGGTCACGCGATCTAGCAGTGGCCAAACACGTAAGAACAAATGTCACGATCGCTGTTAAACGAAGTAAAAGCAAGTTAAAAGAAATTAAAACCACGTATGATCGAAGTAATATGAGTAATACAGTATTAATCAGGGATAATTAACACTAATATGCTCCCAACGTATTAGTATTCATACGTTGGAATCCGTTAAAACACAAATAAACCATCCAGTCAAGCCTGATACAGACCGCGTACAAAGTGCGGGTCGTCAACTCAGCATTACGAACGCACAAGTTATCATCACATTTAATTATTTTATTTCCAAGTTCACACCTATAATATACGTATTAAGAGGACGCTACACAGGCAAACGAAACCGAGCAATGACCAAGAGAATGCGCTGTTAGGTGTTTTCGTGATCCGCAAGCACGCGACGTTTAAGCCGCGCCCACTACACATTGTCGGCTGCCGGCCGACAATTGTGCTCATTCGGGAGCGATGTCTATTATTTTCTCAACCTTCGTCTATAACGGATCGAGTAAATACAATGCACACACGTCGTACAATTATGCCACATTGCTGCCGTAATATTTTTGATATTCGCGCGTACCTATTCGGCTTGTATTTATTGCTTTATTAAATACTTACTTAATAAAAAATATATTTAACACAGTAAATAATATCTAGTTTATAACTGTAACATAAACGAATATTACCGAAATATCTAAATATTATTTTTTAGTAGGTTAATTAATTGAATATATTATTTTACGTTATACTACTACCACATATGTATATTTTATAAATTACATTTTTTGCGTATTTCTAAACATTAAACATTTTTCACACATCAGTCATCTATTATTTATAAGGTCCTACTTTTCTACCTATCTTACAATAATTTGAAACCTACGATTTACTAATAAGTAATAAGTAATACTAATAAGTAATGACAAAGATATTATGAATTAGGTACGCATGTATTCAATTATATATTTATTAGTTTGTAATTAATAAATAAAACTCTTGTTTACTTTAATATGCATACCGATACCAATACAATAAGAAAAAAATTTTTTGAAAGGAAATAAATTGGTCATGGAAATATAATTAGATACAGTTTATAATGCCAGTAATAACTAATAAAGTTATAGGTATTTCTTATTTTTATTTATAAAACTTTATGTAGGTACAACACTACTAGTTATTTTACTTGGCTTTCTCTCGTTCTCGTATATCACTTTTTAGCATTCTAGTTGGGTAAAGTGGTTGTACTATTTCCGATAGTAAACATTGTAAATAAAATCTAAAACAAATAACATTAAAAATATTTTATGTTACAGTATTATAGTATAAGTCTGAATTGTAATTATTAACTATACATTTATACTTTACTTACGATTTAAGTTTATGAACCATTTTAGATTCCCAAAATGTAGAATTATAAAGAATTGTTTCGATGTTTGTCCAATTATTTGTGTGCACAACAAAATAACACAATTTTCGACGACTGATATGTAACTGCCCCATAATTTGGTAGTAATATGCATGTTCGGTTTTTAATTTTATTTTATTATTCACAAGACTGCAGTATTGTAACTAAAAATGCATATTACATATTATATATTATATATATATATTTCTAATTATTATTAAATAATATTTCATTCATCATTGGAACGTACAAATAACTTACAAGATTATTGTTGACCGCTTCTATAGCACTAGTAGTATCTTTAGCAACATATGGGCATTTGATTTCAACTACAGCATCGTTTTCAATTAAACCATCTATAAAAAAAAAATTTTTGGTTAAAATATTAAAAAAAATAAAGGATATACCTATTATTTTTATCAAAATGCATGGCAATAAAAAAAATGATTTACCAGGACTCGCTGCTAAATATGGATCATTAGGATCAATGATCAAACCACAAATTTCAATTTTTTTTTTATAATTAATTCCGCTTTTTTACGTGCGATGTCTTCTACTTCTCGTCCGTATTTTAGCGATTTTGACTGAGCACTTGGGGCGTAAAGTATGTTATACACTGTATTTTTGCATGATGTGTTGGCACGCATTTTACAAATTTGTCCAAAGCGCGATGCTGTAAGTCTTATTTTTCTTTCATAAAACCATTTTTCATTGTTACTTTGATCTCGGGTATCGATTTCAACTTGTTCAAAATTGACATCATTCAATGATGTCAGAAACATTAATTTTTTGGTTTCCAATTCTTCTGCTGTCAAAATTTCTATGAGAGGTTCAGCTAAACCATAATCGGCATCTGGTCCATATGAACGCGGCTTTTGGTACCTCCGCTCATCCGGAAATAATTGTCTTTTATTTTTCGTGTTTTTTCGAATCCGATCAATATTTTTCATAAATTTTTTTCCAAACATCCCTATAAAATAATTATAATAAAAAAGTGGGCAAGTAGGCAAATGCTCTGATGCGAAGTAGGTGTCAATTGTATCTCGTAATTTGTCATTGAGAATATGTCACTGCGATAAAAAGCAACATTTTAATTCAACAATAAATCATTGTATACAATAAAAAAACAACTCTGAGTGGAAACAGCCTATCATTTTCGTAATCTAACGATTAGTATAAAGTATAATATAAGAAAAATGCACAAGTAGTAGGCACCCTCACACAGACTTGGATAAGATACTGTTTAAATGTATGTCCAATACATATTCCGGATAATTAAAAAAAAAGTATTCAAAATATATATTCGAATACTTTATGATGATAGTATTGCGGATTCCCTAAGTATTTGGAATACTTAAAAAAAAGTATTCCAAGTATACCTAAATGCAATTTATACGGAATAATAATGAAATAGTTTATAAAATTGACTGAACGTTAAAATAATAGGTACCTACCTATTCAAAAAATACTGTATTAAAATATTTGTAAAAACTAAAAAGTAGTTAAAAATTCGGAATACTATCCAAGTCTGCCTAAACATTATGTATTTATCAAATATACTAGTGAACAAACAAACCTGGAATATTATTATTTGCCATTTTCTTATGTATTTTTCGTAAAAACTGGTTCGAATTGAATGAAATCACCGCTGCTTCAACTCTCGTGTTATAACTTCTACGACCTGAAAAGTTTAACCTTTTTCCCGCCACATGCTTATTTATAATTGCATTGAATTGCTCGCATATATTATTTGTTTTGTTTTCAATTAGGCTCTCTGCATTTTGTACTAATCTGGAAATGCAATTTTTCATTTCTCTCAATATACCACCGTTTTCGGCTTCTGGGATTAAATTTATTGCAGAATTCGATTTTGACCCAGTACAAAAGTAAGCCGCACAATTTGAATGGTGCCCTAATCGGTGATATAGACAATTGTCTAAATCTTTTCGAAGGCCTATAAAATGTTAAATTAATTAAATTATTATGAATTATAATTATAATATATTTTAAATAGATAATCACACTAAGAGAGAAATTTATATCGTTTTCTAAAAAATGTTAGAACATTTTTACTAATTAATAATATGAAAAACAACCTTTAATTTTTTGTGCCATTGTTAAGCCATTATTATTTCTCCAATGTTTAGCTGATTTTGTAACATCTCCACGAAATCTAAGGATATTTATCAAAACAAATTTTCTCACTCGTAATGGGTATTTAGTGTTTTTAGCTAACATGGATATTTTACTGCAATAATTTCTTAAAAGATGATTACGACATTCAATCTTTTTAATGAAAAAATGTGGACCATAAGGTAAAATATCATTGAGTCGTTTTGTTACACTGCTGTCACCATCACCTATAATATTATAAGTACCTATTTGTCTATTTATATTTTACAGAGGTTTTAGGGGGTAATAGGCATATTTATATATATATATATAAAATAGTTAAAAATGAATCTGGAAAAGTATACTATAAAGTATATTATATACAGATTATAATAGGATTTAAAGTCTAATACCAATATAAAAATTACCAATTAGTCGATTGTATTTTAGTCCATGCATTGTAATACTATTCATAAAACTTTCGACAACTCCATCTGCTTCCATACTCGTTGATGATTTAGTCCAATTCATACAGCATTCATGCTTGGGTGCAATTTCATTTTTAGTTGCTGATATTTGGCAAATTATACAGTACTTATTTTTTATACCAATAAACAGTATTTTCTGTGTTTTTAAACCAATTATTGCGACCTAATTCATAATATATGAATTTAATTAATTAATAAAAAGCCCAAAAATATTCAATTAAACTCTAGGAATTTGCACTTATTTATCATTATTAATTATTGGGGCTAGGGGCTTCGTCTCCTAAAAAAAACCACTTAGAATCTAAAATGTCATATAAAATTCGTCTCACCGCTCCAGATAACGCATCATATTTTGTCTTGTAGCTACGCTTCGACCACTGTCCGTCAGCGACTACTGTGCACATGGGAATGCCATCAGAATCTATACTTCCACATTCTAATGCAATTCGTTTTTCTTCTTCGCCAGCTTTCCTTATTTCTTCCCACGCCGATTCATGTATTGAATTGGCAACTACACTCTGTAGTTTAACAAAACCGGTACAAGAAAGTGAAGGCATTTCTAAAAATGCAGCAAACTTGGCCATTTGGGTATGACCGATCCCTGTCAATATAATATGTAGGCACATTATTTAGGTATATGTTATACTTTATTTCAATTAATTGAAATGTTGTATTTTACCTATAGCTTGACAACCACTGATTATTATTTATTGCCTTATTAATTGGTACACATTGTTGTTGAGCATTTTCGGCAGAGTATATTTTGGACGTTATACCACACATTTTGCACTTAAAATTAAAAACAGAATGAAATCCATAAATTTTTACTGATTGGAACTGCATATAAATAAAACTGCAGTCCATTCCTCCACTGTGACGAACTTGTATTTGTTGTATAAAAAACAAAATATCAACAATACGACGTCCAGATAAACAACTAAAATTCCAAAATATACAATGTTATAAACAAAATAAAAAATTGAAACTATTGAAAATTTACTTTTTCGAATCAATATATTCCGATGAACTATTTTCATTATCATCAATTTGTTTTACATTTAATACATGCGATAATACACTTAAATCACTAAAATAAATAATGACATTTTAATTTATGAATTTAAAAAATAATATTAAATTAAAATAAAATATAATTACTCCGATTGAGACAAATTTGATTTGTTTGACAACGTTAACAATGAGGGTTCCATAGGTTCTATACCACTAATACTAAACAATGAATTTAAATAGAGTAATGTCATATTCTAATAATATTATTATTATAAGAAGATGGTTTTTTTTAAATAATAATTAAAAACATATAATCTTACTTTAGTTCTGTAACGAACCAACTACTTCAGCTCAATAATGGAAGTATTTTGAAATAAATAACAAGTTGACTGTATGAGTTATGTATATTTATTTGTAATTTAAACGTAAATATTCTAAGTCCAAAATAATTAACTAATAACTTGGTAAACGAGATGTGACTTAATAATTGACTTGGTGGTTTCTCTGCTGGTGCTCGTCTGATGGACACTTGTCCATCGACGTACCTCGTCGGTTATTCCTAATAGCTCCCTCCTATGGCATTTTAGTATAAAAACGGTATATCTCTGCGTACTCCTGAGGTCACCTTTAGACGTCATTCGTATAATTATGTTATTTTAGGAGTATATATTTTGTACAAAGTCATGATCTTTTACGCTTATTATATTATTCGTTTTTCCTAGAATATGGATAATGCGTGCATATACTTATCACGTGTTGTGCGGTACCGTTGATGTTATTACTATTAGGCTTTCCGGGATTACTGATATTACTACTATTAGTTTTATCGATGTATGCCGCCCGGGGTTACGTGCTCCCTGCAGCATTTATGTCTATTATTGAATATATCATTATTATTATTATATACATAATCACAGCTCGTTACACCTCATCGCCATAGGCGCAACTAGACCAATTATTTTGGGGGTGCACAAATAGTGAAGAGCTCACTGACCCGTGGGGGCAAAGCCCCCACACCCCCAAGCTACTAATTCAATTACTCTTCACATTACACTTATGAAAAAAATAACTTCTAATTTCAATATAAATACTTTGTTTTAATATTCATAATATAATTTATTTAACAAAATTAAATGAACAGAACTACCTATCTACCTATTTTAACATTATTTTTCTCGAATGCAAATCAAATTTGTTCAAAATTTGTTCAGTTTTTAAATTATTTGTGATGTCCCTCTCAATATTTAAAATTGATAAGTTGCTAAATCTTTGCTGTAGCATACTCGTTCGTAGCCAATTTTTAATTCGGCGCATACTGGAGAAACTGCGCTCACAGGTAGCAGAACTTATCGGAATGGTGATACCTACCTGAATAAGTTTGTACAAATTAGGATATGTTACTTTTTGTATGTTTTTTTAACATCATCAAAACTGAAATTTGTAGGTAAGAAATTTTTAAAGACCATCATTTCAGCTTTGAGCATATCTACTGAAACATTCATAACATCCTAAAAATAACAGTTCAATTAATATAGTAAGATATAATATTTTTTTTAAATATTTATTTCAAATTGTATTAGTTCTTGGTGACTCACCTTATAATGATTTATAAATAAAGAACTTCCATTGAAATCAAGATTCAAAAAACAATCAATAGATGATGCCATTGATAAACTTTCCACAGAAAATCTTTTTTTTAAATTGATAATGATACCATCAATTATTGGGAAATAAAGATTTTTTTTCCAATAATCTTCAACTGTTAAGGAGTTAATATTATTTTCTTCCCCAGTGATAGTATCCACATGAAAACTGTTCAAATATTTTGGTTGTGTTCTTTTGCGTTTTCCTGGTAGGTAATTAAAAACAAATTAGTTTAGTTTTAGATAAAATAAATTTGAATAGTTAATTGTATTATACTTATGTCAGGTATATCAAGCGTAATATCATTTTGTGCTGCCAATGATTCAATTTTTTGCCAAAATATAAGAAATTCTTCATCACAACGTAATTTTTCAAATGATAGTATTACACCATTTATAATATTTTTAGCTTTACCCAGAGTGCCAGTTTTTGATTGTAATGTGGTACTTAGTATGTTAATAATACTAAGAACATCTTTTAATAAAACAACCCCAATAAAAAATGTACACTTCTGTAATTCACTAAGAATACCTGAAATTAAAAGTATAGTTAAATATTAATACAAACAAATATTGTACCCATATAATGAAAATGCACATTGTCTAAACTTTTATTATGTTATACCTATCTAAAAAAAACAAAATTTTTATAATTTCTATAATGAATACTGAAAATTTAAAATATTTAATACCTATTGCTTCGACAATATCTTTATCAGATTGCTCTTCAATCTCGTTACTTAAATATTCTAATATAGCAGTGTAATTACTTATCATTGCTTCACAATTTTTGAATCGGCACACCCATCGAGTGTCGCATACTCTGAGGATACTTCCTTTTTTTAATCCTAGATCCAATTGAATTTTAATGAGTTTCGTATTATTAGATGGACGAGCAAAATGAACGTATACCATTTCTAACGTATTAAAAACACAACGAGCATTCTACAAAAAATAGGTTGTAATATTATACAAATTAAAAACTTCAAATACCTAAATTATATTTTAGTTAAAATAAATTAATAATATACTTAAACTTAAACAATTACCTTAATTTCTTTACACAAGTCCACAACAACTAAGTTCAACCTGTGAGCCATACAATGTGTATATATTGCATAAGGATAATCTTCTTTAATTTTGGCTTGGACACCTCCGATATGGCCGGACATCACACTGGCACCATCATACGATTGTGCCACAATATTTAGTGTGTCCATGTTTAAATTACAATTTTTAAAACTACTGTAAATAGCAGAAACAATTTGATTGGCATTCTGGCCACAAGAAACATCAACAAATTGTAAAAATCTTTCATAAATGTCGAGGCCAACTGCATAACGCACACATACAGACAATTGTTCTTGTTTATGAGACCTAGCCTCATCAACCATTAGAGCAAAATGTCCAGTGTCAAGAATTTGTCCAACAATAGTTTCTGTTACCAAGTCAGCACTAATTTTAATAAGTTCTTCTTGAATTTTCCAGCTGGTCAAGTTTATTTTTTTTTGATAAAAGCTTTGAAATTCTGGCATAAACTTTGAAAAAACTACATTGCATAATTCTTTAAAATTACCTATATTATATGTTTAAAATAATGTTTATTAAACTAAGTTCAAGTACTAAATATTTTCAGACACCTATTATTTACCTTGATTTATTGAATCAGTTCCTTCATTATGTCCTCTTACTGCAATGCCTTGTTTTGAAATATACAAAATTATTTCAATTAAACTCGACATATACTTGCGATTTCTTGCGACTTCTTCTTCATGAAAACTAGACAATTGAGTAACAAATGATCCAGTTTTTTCACTAGACTTATATGCCATCATCTTCGATTCATTTGTTTTATGGTTGATAGTAGCTAAATGACTTTTAAGTTTCACTATAAACTGACATAAATAGGTAGACATAATAGGTATATCAAAATATTTTAAGTGTTGTTTTTGGAATTATTAAAAGCATTATTTTGATGTTATTTGAAATAATAATATTTAATCACATTATACACAAATACAAAATATGCAAAATTAAACTTAAAATTAATGTCTTCCACTATCGGTAATTAAAAGGAATTTTTAATAAATTGTGTGCTGTTGTTGTACAAATTGCACAAAAATAGGTTTTAGTATACAGATTTTAAATATATAGATTATAGGTTCTATACATAGGTAATAAGTACCTAAGTATTCGGTACTCAAAACTCACTATATATGTACTCAAATGTATTAGTTCCAATAGGTACTAGGTAGGTAGCCTTAAGCCCTTAAATAAGTATTTTAAGAAGTAGTAATAGTCAATGGTAGTATACTAATTACTAGTATACAATTTATATATAAAGGTACCTATGAGTACTTACTTTTTGCCAATTGTTGAAGCCAGTCCTAGTCCATGCATCTTCAGTATTCTCTGGTCCAAAAATACGACAAACAAAACAGAATGCAGCATTACGTGCAACACTATACTCTAACCAATCACATTCTGTATACCACTGACTACGAAATGATCTAAACTTTTCTCCGAATTTAGTTTTTTTGTAAGCCTAATGAGTAAAGTGTACAAATTATTTAATTATTTTACATTTAATTATTATTATAAAATTAATTAAGTATTAATTATAGAAATTTCATTCAATCAAAATGATAGCAAAAGAATACTAAATACCTACTCAAGTATTAATCCCAAGAAAAATTTGCTTAAGCTTAAAATAGAGAATTATAAAATAATTTACTATTTATAGTACAGAAACACAGATTACTTACTGCTAAATCAGGACGTCGTGGTCCACTCTCTCGATCACCCAAATCGGCCAAATAATTAAGGCCATCAGTATTTTTATTACACTGTGGACTTTTTAGATCAGGCTGATTTGAACAAGTAGAAGCGCTTGAAACTTGAACAACACCTGGATCGTCAACTCGTTCTTCAGTTTTTTTTTGTTTTTTAAATATACTAAACATTTTTATATCTTATTACTTATTACCTACTAATTATTGTTTCAAATAATATTTTTATAGAAATATAGAATGCAGATAATTTTAAACGTAGGTAAACGTGAAATTTTAATTTCAAAAACCATAAAAAAATGCATGCACACAATTTAGCAATAAATTTCTATTACAACACTTAAAAGAATTATTTTAACATAAGGAACAATGTACCAAGTAGATGCGGTCGTATTCATAAATAAAATAAAACCGCGTATGCTGTATGTAATTGCGCGCAAAAGCCAAAACATGAAAACACCGTGTGACACTGCGACAAGTTTCAACTGGCAATGAGTGTACCAATGTTCTAAGTCATTTTGTCTTCGCTAACAACAACAACAACGTTGAATGACTGGAAGTGGGAAAGTCTGGCTATAAATAGCTCCCAGCGACCCAGCTTAAGATATTACCAACAAATTAACGATAATAATAAATTATCAGAATCGACAGAATCTGATAAGCTTATTATATAATATAATAAATACTATAATTATGATTATACCCGGCGAGTCGGGTGGCGGCGAGAACGCTTGGCGGCGAAACGAGTAGGTTCGGGATTATTGTTCCACGAATAACTACGTTTATTAGATCCATTATAACTTACACTTACAGTTCCGGCTCCCATGTAGTGATTAACGACTTAACGTGGAACAAAAAAAAAAAAAAGTTATAACTTATAATATTAATTATTTGTATAGTATTTGTACAAACATTAGATATTATCAATTTTTTTTTGGGGGGTGCACATTTCAAACTTAGGGGTGCACAAGTCCCCTGTGCACCCCCCCTAGTTGAGCCAATGCTCATCGCCCTTTCAAAGGTTTTTGTAGGGCTACAATTTGTAGAACTATAAAAATCTTTAAATGTGTACATGAAAGAAAGTTTACATAAAACAATGGACAACATACATAATTACATAGTTCATAAGTTTACAATAATATTATACATAAATTATTAATTATTGTCATAACGACAATGTACATAATTTCTTTTCATAACATAATGGTTTCCATTTTACATATTTTCTTTTTTTTTTTTTTACATATTAAATTTTCATTACATAACAATATATATTTTTCATCTTATATAATATAACTGTTTCATTTATATAATATAGTAATTTTCATTTTTCATAGTATAATAATTTTCATTTTATATAACATAAAATTTTCTTTAATAATTTTTTTTTTATTTAATACAATAATATATGATTAGTAAATTGTTTATGATTAGATACTCATTAATTACAATAAATGTTA